>NW_023605083.1:128918749-129200724 GCF_014898055.3 Talpa occidentalis | reverse complement strand
ACATAGAAGACAAATACTTTTCTTACAGAACTGAAAATTAATCTGCTTGAAGCAGGAAAAAATCTATACTCTGCTTATTTTTTTTTGAAGCCCTTCAGCATTTCAATGATTCTCTTTAATAAGACAGCTAAGAGAAGAATTTCCAATTCATCTCACATATGGGACTGAATTTTGGCAGAACCTCTATTTACCCAAAATTGACTGTCTTTTGAGGGCAAACAGAATAATCAAGATTAGAACTTTTCTCCACTTTGGCAAAGAAGAAGCGAATAAGACTGATGTTGACAAATCAACAAACACAAAGACCACATTGTGTTCCGCAAGGCAAAAATGAATCTGAGGTGTTCATATTATCATCTCAATTGTCAGTGAGGTATTCACTGCTTTATAATACTTCTGAATCTCAGCCATACAAGGCAGGATGGACGGACAGGGATCCTGATTTGATAAACAACCGACTTAGCTGTTCAATCCAATGCAAGCAAAGTGATGGGAATATTTCCAATGCTGGTATTGATTCTTCTTTATGCTATGAAATGGAGTTCACTATTGTAAGGGGTAGCACAGAGAAAGGGCCAGGCATATGTTTCATAAGTAACATCAGCCTGTACGCTGTGCATTGACAAGGTGCTATGAAGCAAGAATGGAGGTCAGTGGTTTTGCAAAAATGAATACATGCGGATGTAAGTTCACAGGCTACTCCTTTTACTTGCAAACTAAAAGCTCTCCCAGAGAAGTAAGGAAGCCAGTCAAATCTTTCTCTGCCAGAAAAATCAAAGACAAGATGTAGTACTCAAGGAAAAAACATTAATCAGTATAGTTATAACATGTCCCTCGGCTCCATTGCTTCATTTCAGGAGGTGAAATCAAGAATAACTATCATCACACATGCAAATTTCAAGACTCTTCCAGGAGACAGGTATGTCAACGTCTAACCTGAAATAGAAAGAGCACTTTGAAGTGTTTAGGTACAATGTTCAAAATCAGAAAAACATCTCCCAAATGCTTTCAGGCGTTTTCAGCCACATGAAGAATCTACTAACTGTCATGAACTCTGGCACTCAGTTATCGAAGACTATACCAATGAAAATATCGTTCTCTGGCTTTTGGGGATGAGATGAAAAAACATATCATTGGGGATATATTACATTGCTCGAATTCCTACCATCAGTGGATATTCTGGCCATCTATAAACATACTGAGTGGGAGGCAGGGGCTGAATGATATTCTTGCACCAGTGTTGAGAAGGAACCTCAAAGGACAAGCTGCCCTTTCTGTTGCATTTTTTGATAGCTACAGATCAGGACATTAGTCCTCAGAAAACATGGGCATGTAGCTTGTTCTAGCCCTTGTAAGACTTCAGGTGACATAGCGTCCCCCAGAATGCAACATCAACCAATTATGGGACAAAGACGAATGTAAGCCAGCCGAAGACAGTCTCCAAATGTATGAGATACAGAGTGAAAGTTAAGATGGAGCACCATACCACATGTCTAACTATTTGAGTTATAAACCAAGCTAGAAATGTTTGTGTAAAAACATCTATTCAGCTCTCTTGGCAAATACAGCTTCTTTATGACTTGGTTAGCCAAGCTTGAATCTAGAATTCCATGGCCTGCTCCTTGGCCCTCTTTACTCTTTACTCTTTACTCCATGTCTCTATCCTTGGTTGGTGAAGACACTCATCCATGAGGTTCAAACTCCTTCCACACCCTCCACACTTGCAGCTAGAAGTGTTTTTCCTGGGATGATGCCTGGAGACAGGTTAAGGTTCTGGGAAATTCCATGATTCTGGATAAGGGGGATATAGTGTAGAAGGAAAGCATATTCATCAGGGGAAACTATTCCCGTACTCCTGCTCATCCCATGGAGAGAGGTACATACAGATCACAGCCACAGTGGGGTCCTTTCAAGTTTGACCTTGACACAGGGGCTGGTTGGTCTTGCCCAAATCTCAGGTTAGTACTCTTCATATGTTCATGTAAGAGAAACACCTAGCTTCCCAATCTCTCATCATAAATTTTCAACTTGCTTTCAAAATATAACTTGGAGAATATTTAACTCCCAGTCAGTGTTAAAAAAAAAATCATTATTATAGTAGATTATTGAATAGCATTTCATAATAGCATAGATTGAAGTTCTATGTTGATACAATCAAATCAAATGGCTTGTGCCTTCAGTAATTATTCTGTGCAGGATTTATTGAATTTAGCATGGATTACTGTAATTGGCCACAGTCAAACTCATCTTCATCTCAGTAAGAGTTTTCTTGTGTTTCAGGAGGTGCTGTGGATGTGATGTACCACATCTTTCTGTGAATATGGTTTGGACTCTTTCTGTGAATCCTGATGTCTCAAACTCTTTACTTCAGAAAGAACCTCCCTTATAATATGCTTCTGCAGAGAAAAGCTAACCAGGGTTATTCTTAGTTCTCTTCACTTTCCATGATACTCTTGACACCTTTCTGAGAAAACTGTCTCCAACCTTATTTATACTAATAAAGTTATGCTGATAATCTGTAAATGCTTTGGGCTTTTAAAAATATCCATTCAGGAACTTGGACAGTTTGTTCAATAAATGGTGCTGGGAAAACTGGACCACCACATGCAAAAAAAATGAACTAGGGCCTCCCCGGTGGCGCAGCGGGTTGAGCGCTGGGTTGCGAAGCTGCCTGCAACCTCTGCAGCCGGTTCGATCCCCGGCTGCTCCCCGGCCACCGGAGGAGGGTCCGCATGCGCGCAGACCTCTCCTGCCGCCCGCTGCTCCCCTCAGCAGTGTCCTCGGTCCTTCTGCCTGCTCTGCTCCCCGCTCTGGCTCTGGTGAATTCTCTCACCCTCCCGCGCTTCTGACTGTACCCAGTGCATGTATAAACCAAACAAACAAACAATAATAAATAAATAAATAAGACATGCCTCTAGAAAATTAAAAAAAAAAAAAAAAAAATGAAACTAGACCACCACTTCTCACCGTGCATAAAAATCAACTCAAAATGGATAAAAGAACTGGACATAAGTCCTGAAACCATAAAATATATAGAAGAAGATATCAGTAAAACACTACAAGACATACATCTCAATAACATCTTTAAAGACTCATCACTCAAAGCAAAGATAGTCAAGGAAAAGATAAACACCTGGGATTACATCAAACTGAAAAGCTTCTGTACAGCAAAAGACACATTAGCCAAATCAGAGAGACACCCTACTGGTTGGGAAAAAATCTTTGCACTCCATTCAACTGATAAGGGACTGATCACAAAGATATACAAAGAACTCACAGGACTCAATAAAAAAATAAATAAATAAACAATCCAGTCAAGAAATGGGCAGAAGAACTTAAAAGACATTTCTCCAAAGATGAAATGTAAATGGCCAACAGGCATATGAAAAAATGTTCAACATCCCTTATAATCAGGGAAAGGCAAATCAAAACCACATTGAGATATCATCTTATGCCAGTTAGAATGGCACATATCAAAAAAACAAGAACAACAAATGTTGGTGAGGATGTGGTGAAAGAAGAACTCTCCTACACTGCTGGTGGGAGTGCAAACTGGCCCAACCACTGTGGAAAGCTGTCTGGAGGTTCCTTGGTCTACTAAAAATGGAGCTTCTATACAACCCGGCAATTCCACTCCTAGGGATCTACCCAAAGGACACAAAAACATTGATTCAAAAGACCACCTGTACCCCTATGTTTATTGCAGCACTATTTACAACAGGTAAACCTGGAAACAACCGAAATGCCCCAAAATAGATGACTGAATCAAGAAGATGTGGCATATATACACAATGGAATATTATTCAGCAATCAAAAAAGATAAACTCATGCCATTCACAGCAACGTGGATGGAGCTGGAAGGAATTATGCTCAGTGAAATAACCCAGAAGGAAAAAGAAAAATATTGGATGGTTTCACTTATAGCAAGAATATAGGGGAACCCAATAAGACATCAGTGTAAAAAAAATAATAGCAGTACAAAACACAACAAAGCAAAAACAGACAATTATAATTCAGAGACGTCCTACAGGGGAGGAGGAGGGAGAGGGATGAGAGGGAGGGAGGGAGGAGCACAGGGGACTGAGGTGACGGTGCATGGGTGCCTTGGGGAAGGAACTCTTTGGGGTCTACACCTGAGGGGGCGGGGGGAAGCAAATATTGTTTAAAAATGAACAGTGATGTAAAAAAAATTAAAAAAAAATCTATTTACAGAAAATTGCACATCAAACTCAGTTTTCAGACTTTCGACAAAGGCATCTGGCTGAGGCAGTTTTCTTCAAATCAGGAATCTCTAAAAGACACGGTCATTTGTCCAATGCAACTTCACTGTGCAGTGTTGAGAGTCAGGGTACAATGGGGGTGTGGGGATAAGAAATGGACTTGACAGCCCACATCCACAAATACACTGACAGAAAAATACAAAACTGGGGACTTTCTATATAAGCACAGGCCAGATGCCTCTCCTTTTGAATCCATGGGCGAGTCAATTCTCACTTTGGAAATAATTTCAAGAATATACCATACCCATAAACCTACAGACATTTTTTATTCTATCCACTTACATTTTTAGCCAAGCAGAGTTTAAGAAGTAGATAATTGCATGAAGGATGGATAAGAAACCCAAGTAAACTTAAATTAAAGCTATCAGACTCTCTCTGAGGTCACACATAAACTATGGCAGTGGTGCCCCCTAACATGTGATATGGATGTTATTAAATGTGATGAGGATAATTCTCACACATTAAATCCTTTTATTTTGGGTCACATTTCTTTTTATGGTTGGCATTTATATGGTACAATCGACGGTTAAGTAGATCTGCTGACTCAGACTTAACCTAAACAGAGTGAAAACTCTCAATCCAGAGGAAATGGTCTTTATTTTTTTGCATGAGCTCCTCCCAACTGCATTTTGTTGAGTGAAGAGGAATCACACAGTTCAACTGTTCAGTGTACAGGTAAGTTGTAAAAGATTCCCTGGTGGCCTGTATGTCCTTAGGAAGTTAAATCTCAGTTTCTTCCATTCCACAGGACGACACCTAAACAAGCCACGTGCTACTGCAGGAAGCTTAGAAGCAAAATCATGATGGCTCCAAGCTGTTGCGTGTCCCCCGTCTGCCTAAAGGCTTCTGCATCGCATATAATCCTCAGTAATCACTGAGTCAGGTATGGTGATTCTCTTCATTTAACACATAGAGAAACAGAAAATCAGGACATTTTGCTACTTGACCAAAACTACTCAAACTTTAGGTAGAGTTGGGTGATTCTAAAAACCATGCTTTAGTTTTTACAGGAGGTATTTTCATGGTGGACCTATATCCTTGGCCTCAGAGTATAGCTTTTTTCTTTTAATACCCTCTTCTGCAACGCACAGCAGTAATTCCACTGAAATACTTGAGGGCCAGTCATAGTTACTTAGTGAGGCCTCAAATCTTGCTATGAATTGTATACAATTGCTTACTGAAACTACTGTGGCTTTCAAAACACAGTGGTGATGTTTATTCTCTTCTGCTGTTCACCAAGATGGACAAATCTATGAAAAGTCCCCTAAATTTTCATACACCTACTGTGTATATTTTTAATGGATGATACTGTAGCAATCTCCTCTCTCTCTCTCTCTCTCTCTTTTAAAGATTTATTTATGCATGCATATAAGAACTGGGGTACAGGCCAGAGGTGTGGGGGGTGAGAAGACTCACCAGAGACAGATTGGGGAACAGAACAGGCAGATCGACCAAAATACACTGCTGAGGGGAGCAGTGGGTGAGTCAAGAGAGGTCTGCTGCACCATGTGGGTAGCTCTCTGGCCAGGGATCAAACTCGTGCTGCAGTGACTGCGGACAGCTTCATAGGTTGCGTCTTAAACCCCTGCGCCACCGGGAAGGCCCTCTCTCTCTCTCATGGTAGTTTCCAAACTCATGTACCTGACCTACTTAACAACAATTTAATTTTTTTGTACAACTTATAAAACCAAGTCTATCTAGATTTACAGATAGTGTACACAATATCACATGTAGTGTCTCTTATAATTGACCATAAAATAGTCTCACAGTAAATTAGTAGTTTTTAAATTTCCGTTGGAATTGCCTATAATAATGATCCAATCTTATCTAATATAAGCACAGCCTTCACAAAATTGGTAAGCCTCCTACATTTCTAAAACCCACTAGTGTCCTGCTTTTCCTTAAATCTAAATTAGATTTCACAGGATGCTGTCTTGCTCAGGGTTTTAAGGACTGGCCTTTTTAAATCCAGAGGCAATTGTTTTGGCTGAGTACCCCATCCTTCTCAAACCGATTTTCACATTTTTCTAAATTCTTAGGATTACTAAGAATAAAGGTACATGAGTTTCCAGAAAGAACAGGGAACAATCTGTTCTTTTGACTATCTGATAAAGCAAGTGTAATTGTTTAATATGCTCACAATCATGAATGCTTTTTATTCATACCTTTCCCTCACCCGAACTTGTGCCCTATTCATACATTTTTAAACTGAGGTATGAATATGTAAAATCTAGAATAATATCATTATGTTATTCAGCCTCTCACATGAAATCCTGCCACTTGGAGTCATTAAGATGCTTTCAGAATTTCCTTGTTTATTATTTTATAAAATTCCACCTGCAAGTTTAATCAACCGTATTATATCCTTCCCCAAAAGTCTGTGTTGGGGGAAGTCAGGCTCAAGTTGGGTAGTAAGAATTAATCTCCTGAAGTTAATTTTTAGTCAGACGCTGGTTTGTTGTGTGATCATCCAGCCGTTGAGGCTGGAGGCTCCATAGTTATCTACCAAGATGGCCAGTTGATTATACTACATGATGAGCTTAACTGTATAATCATCAGTCCACGGATCAATGTGGAAAACAGTGTCATTTACCTTGAATGACTCTTCTGCATCTTCCACACTGTGTATACATCCTGTCACTGTGGTGATAGCATGCACTGACCATGCCTCCTCTCCCTGGAGTATGAGAGGCTGATCATCATCAGCAGCAAGATATAAAGCTTTTCATTGTCTTGCGCTAAATAGAAACTTCCAAAACACCCCCTAATTACTAGGAATATTAGCTTGGTGACAAAAGTAACAGAAACTATCTGTTACTTAGTTATCAAAACAGGACTGGGGGGTATTTTGGTTTGGTTCCATGTTGGAGAACACTTGATTTCATTTTCCTACAAATATACAAACTATATACCCAGTTCTTCTTCATATATATATATATATATATATATATATATATACATATATAGGTACTGTGAAAAGATCATTTGTTTCAATTTTTTAAATTTATTTATTTATATATATTTTACATCATTGTTCTTTTTTTGTATAATATTTGCTTTCTCATCTCAGGTGTAATCCCCATAAAATTCCCACCACCAGTTCACCCTTTCACCACCCATTCTACAGGGGAGGGGGAAAGTGAAAGCTCAGAACAGGGGAAGGAAAAGCCCAGTTCCTTCTTTTATACAATGCCAGCTCAAGCAGCTCTCCAGACTTTTAACCATTTATAGACTCATTTCCCTTTATTGGTGTACCATTGGTTTACAACACTATGTATACTTCAGGGGCCTCATTAACTATTTATTTTAGTGCTTGAATAGTGATGACACAATATCAGTCACTTCCATCAGTTCTTTATTGAAAGGATCTAAGAAGGTAATTTAACCTCCACTCAAAAAATCATCCAGCCCACATCAAGGTTGAGGCCCTACCCAACCAGTTCTGGGCTAACACAGAACTAAATCTGAGAGTCTCACCGGCAAGCTATTTATCAGACACCAATAGAGTTAAGGAGTTGTGTCATTTAATTTTTAAGTCAACGAGTGTTAATTTCCTACCAGAATTGAAAAAGGATAAAGTAAACCAAACAACTAAAATAATACAAACCCGCCTTCTGGTAACTTCTACAATGAGCATAGTTGGTATTTTTTTAAGCACTCTCCCTCCTATTTGTCAAAGGGCATCAAAAGTTGAATTGAGGGCCTCCCCGGTGGCGCAGCGGTTGAGCGCTGGGTTGCGAAGCTGCGGCCTCTGTGGCGCCGGTTCGATCCCCGGCTGCTTCCTGGCCACCGGAGGAGGGTCCCACATGGCCCGCAGACCTCTCCTGCCGCCCGCTGCTCCCCTCAGCAGTGTACTTCGGTCCTTCTGCCTGCTCTGCTCCCCACTCTGGCTCTGGTGAATTCTCTCACCCCCCCGCACTTCTGACTGTACCCAGTGCATGTATAAACAAAACAAACAAACAAATAAATAAATAAATAAAGCATGCCTCTATTAAAAAAAAAAAAAAAAGTTGAATTGACAGACAAAGGGGAAATTTTTATTCTTATTATTTGTTTCTATTACAATGATGATTGTGGCATCGAGACATACCCTACATAGCAAAATGTACATCTAAATCTTTTGCAAAGAGTGTGGTTATTTCCTTCCTGGGAGTGGAAATTCTGAGAGGGACAGAGGGAAAAGGATATTGATGATTCCATTAGCCTGCTTGGAAAAAGCCTGCCTGGCCAGTTTTGGGGAGTGAGTCTGAATGGGGTATTCTACAACAAATGGTAGGCCAGTGTCTGCCTGGATAACTTCCCATTTGGTGAGTACAATGTGTGTTGATTTATACAGTTGATATTGCAAAAGAGTAGGCAGCAAAACTTTACAGGCTGTGGCACCATGAACTGCTGGGCTCAAATACTATATCTCCATAGCAATGTCAGTGTATATTATGGGTTTTGCTGCTAGCGTTCTAGAATGATGAGCTGCAGTTGCAGCTCTCACATGGTTTTGTTGTCTAAAGAATAATGTCTTGATAATGATTTCAAAGGGTCAGAAGAAAGAAGGCCCAGGTAGGCCAGGTCCAGGTACTTGCCTTAGACCCTGAACCTAAGGGTCAATGCACAAATTGTTGAATTAGATTCTCGATAACATTTAACTCTTTAATTTAGTGTATTCCATCGTCTATAAGTGTGGATTCTTCAATCTACCACATCCATCAGAGTTTGGCTTGTGTTCAAAGAAAGTTTGGTACAGGACTCCGTTCATCACCCTCCACCCTTCAACTAAAGGAAATGACAGTTTGAATTACTTTGCTTACTGTCCATCTCCCAACAGCAGGAACAAATCATGCCCAAAGTGTGTCTCGAGGATCTGTATTCAGGATATTAGCTGAATAAAGGACTCTTAGGTCAGCATACACTCAATGGAAAACACCAATGTGATTTAGCATCAGCTCCTACAGAGAACATTCATTCAATGCTCATTTGGCTAATCCTTCAATCATTTATTTCACACTATGTTTTTTTTTTAAGATATTTTTTTGTTGTTTATTAATGCATACAAGAACAGGGGTGTAGGCCAGAGGTGTGGGGGGTGAGAGGATTCACCAGGCACAGAGCGGGGAGCAGAATAGGCAGACTGACTGAAATACACTGCTGACGGGAGCAGTGGATGAGACAGGAGAGGTCTGCTGTGCCATGTGGGTATCTCCCTGGCCGGTGATGGAACTCATGCTGCAGAGGCTGTAGATAGCTTCACAGTGCTGTGCTTAACCCCGTGCGCCACCAGGGAGGCTCTCTTCCACTCTATGTTCAGGCACTTTTTACTTGAAACAGTAGGGAGAAGAGGGTAAGTAGCCTTGGAGGAATGATTTCCCATGTCCATTTTCAGCATATAAATTGTTTAGTATTAACTGTGTGCCTTTTCAGCGCTGTATTCCAAATGCACACACATGTGTTTATACATGCAAGCTGTCCTTCACCTCGATGAATGAAGAGAAACTTGGCTGAAGAATTTGCCCAACAGAACACAATTCAAAAGCTGTTCTTGCTTATCAGGGGTCTATTTTTTTTTATCTTTCAAGTTATGTGAATGTTAAAGTGAGTCTGCATTGTCTGAGCATGTACCAGCTGCACCGTGTAGGAGAGGCTGGGTGGGGCAGGCAGGCGAGAAAGAAGCTACCCTGCCAATGATCAGGGTAGCAGACAGAGGGCAAAGCAGCATTTTATAAAGAAATCTGAGTTACCCACAGAATAAATAAGGTACACACAGATCCAGGGTTCATTGTTGACTTTCTTCTCTAGTTCTAGTCTCATCTTTACGTTGCTCTTCAAATAGATTTCCAAATATTTCTATATTTTAAATTTGTACTCCCCATATCTTGAAGAAAGTTCCATGTTTTCTGGTCCCACCAGCACATGGAAAATGACCTGGCTGGGATCTATCCATTGGGCAAAGGATATCTTTATACATAAACACCCATAGTTTTTCAGGCACCAAATCGTTTCTAGCTCATTCGACAGTTTGACTCAGGAAATAAAATAAATTATGTCGGCATTCTCTTCTTCCAACCACGCTCTTGACCCTGAAGAGGAGAGGAAGGTGTGGCTGTTAAAACAACAGACTATAAATTGGCCCAGTGGATGAGAAACAGCGCTTATGAGATGCTTGGGGAAGGGGAAGGAGGCAGGCTCACCGTTGTTGGAGCCTGGACCTCAGCAAGGAGAACCAGGAAAAGCCCTTCTCCTCCGTGGCCCCTCCCAGCCACTTCAGGATTCTCTGTTGACCAAGCAGTCCCATTTGATGGTCAAAAGTCCAGGCCAGAAAAAAAAAAAAAAAAAAAAAAAAAAAAACCTGCTGTAACTGACTTTGGATGGTGCAGACAATTTCCTGGGGAAAACACCACTTCATTTCTGCTTTCCCTGAGTCTTAAAAACATGTTTGTTTTGGCATTTTTCAGCCTTCGTGTGATTTTTTAGTATTCCGCAGTTCGAAAGGGTCAGGTTACGCCTCGTGACCAAAATGAGGCCTGGGAGCAAGTGGGCTCCACAGCCTTGGAATCCCATAATTATGGGTTCAAAGAAAAGGAGTAAGGTGAATCCAGATAAACTTTGTTTGAAGGATTTAACACAACATACTGAGTGTGACTTAGGACTTATTATTTTTCTCTGTTCTGTATACTTCGGGCATAGATCACAAGGTTCCTGGGCCTGCCACAGCATTTGCAGATGTTTGAGGGACTGCAGAGAAGGGGGAAACAAGAAGGGAAGTAGCAGCCCAGTCCCTTTACTTTGGGAACTTAGGAATTTTCTCAGAGTCACAGCAGAGACAGAGCTGTCACTGCTCAGGGCTCGGCACCTTCAGCCCTTTATGTGAATCCACATGGTTCACTTCTGCTCTGCAGAAAAGCTCCCACCTCGGACAGACACACAGTCATTCAACACACGGCATTTTACATATCAATTGTGGAATTTGGGTCTGTTTGGTTTTAGAACTGCTGCGAAAAAGTAGCTCTGAGTTGTTCATAGTAGCTCTGAAAATAAAGTACGAATGCACTGAAAAGAAAGGATATTAGATGCAAGTCATTTTTCTTCTTTTGAGCTGATGAGAGAATATACTGACCAATTTTTGAAACATGAACTCAGTTTCGACCATAGCAAGGGAGAGTTCCTCTCATAAAACAAATAAAGTCTGAAAAACCATTGATGAAACAATTGTCTTTTTATTAGGGCCAGTAAGGGTATTCTCTGAGGTCATTATTACAGTGAAAAGCAATTATAGGGGCCTCCCTGGTGGTGCAGGGGGTTGAGCGCAGCACTGTGAAGCTATCCGCAGCCTCTGCAGCAAGAGTTCAATCCCCAGCCGGCCAGGGAGCTACCCACATGGCACAGCAGACCTCTCCTGTCTCCCCGCTGCTCCCCTCTGCAGTGTATTTCAGTAGATCCCCTGTTTCTTTTCCCCACTCTGTCTCTGGTGAATCCTCTCACCCCCTGTACCTGTGATCTACACCCCAGTGTTTGTACACATAAATAAATAAATCTTTAAAAAAATAAAAACAATTGTAGGAGACAATCCTACCCATCTTGTACAAAAATGAATTGTCTGGAAACAACAAAAGAGCATATTTTTTGCATTCTCAGTTTTATTTGTTAGCTTGTCTATCAATCTATGAAATTATAGAATATTTTCACTCTAATGGCAGCGACAACATCTTTAAAGTCAGCGAAATCTATGTTTATAGACCACAATGTTTATGAAGGGAGAATAAAATGTCCCTGTTTGTTCTACATTTTTTAAAGACCAGGTTTATTATTATTTAAACTTTCACATCTGCAGTCGTCTCATCATCACACTCAGCTTAGAAAGAGAGGAAGAATTACACGTGTAGGGCACAGCTCAGAGATCAAGCTAGGTGAAACCGCCACATGTAGCAGGAGGAAAATGCTGCAAGGTGTGTAAGTTTATATGTATGAGTGTGGTGTGAATGTGTGTGCGTATGTGTGGTGGTATGTTTATATATGAGTGTGTGGATGAATATATGAGTGTGAGAGCGTGTGAGTGTGAGTATGTATATGAATGTGTGTGTATTAGTATGTGTGTGAGTATGTGAGTTTGTGTTAGTGTGTGAGTGTGTGAGAGTGTGGGTGTGTTGGCACGTGTGAGTGTATGAGTGTGTGTGAGATTATGAGTGTGAAAGCATGTGCCAGTGTGTGTGTGTGTGAATGTGTGTGTGAGTGTGACAGAGGGTGGAGTAGGACATCTTAAGAAGACCGTTTTCAAGATTTATTTTATTTATTTATGCATACAAGAACTGGGGTACAGGCCAGAGATGTGGGGGGTGGTGAGAGGCTTCATCAGAGACAGAGTGGGGAGCAGAACAGGTGGATCTACTGAAATACACTGCTGAGGGGAGCAGTGGGGAGACAGGAGAGGTCTGCTGTGCCATGTGTGTCAGCTCCCTGGCTGGGCATCGAACACATGCTGCAGTGGATGTGGAGAGCTTCATAGTGTTGATGCTCAACCCCTTGCGCCACCAGGGAGTCTCAGAAGACTGTTTTCAACCATGCTTATGACAGAAGTCTGTCCTCCAGGACTCTGTCCTACTAGGAGCTGGAGAAGAGTCTCACCCTCTATTGGATGCTGATTGAATTTCGAGCCACTTGGCTTGGTCTGCTGCTGGCCCAGTCTCGCCTACACAAATATCTGTTTGAAACCTCTGCTGTGGGCATCTTGTTCTCCCAGATTTTATATTTCGTCACATCCACCTAAGATGGACTCAAGTCAATAAGTAGAAGACGGCCCTGGGCACGGTGTTCACAAAGACTTCCTTCTACATAATAAGCAGGGACCAGAATAGCAGATTTTTAGGAAGAAACCAGCTTTGCCACTAAGTTACACTGACCTTGTAAGATTTTGGAAAAAAAAAAAAAAAAAACTTTTATTTCCCCTCTAAAGTGAATGTCACAGCCTGGAGACCACAAGATCCACATTAAGAACAAGTTATTATAAAAGTTAAGAAATTATTGGGGATGGAGACCACTGTGAAAAGAGAAGACTAGCAGGGCACATTCCTTGTAGATATATTTATTCTCCCATGTTTCTTAATCAAAAGCAAAAGAAATGTGGGAAGGGAATGTAAGAACTAGGAGAGGTTAGCAGAGGCAAAGTTAGCTTTTGTTACACTCGAACATGATATCTAAATAGAATCTACAGTCCTGAATCCTACCTCCTCTTCTAGGGGAGAAATAAATTTAAAAATCTTAAAAATGTACAAGTCTTTTAGCCGGAGAGTCTCTGAGTCTTTCTAGATACGTGAATATGGAGAGTGAGCAGGGAAATGCTACATTTCTGGGGGTGGCGTGGTAGGGTGATGTGAAGGAGAGTGGGCGGGGTGTCAGAAAAGAGAAGTTGCATAACTAAACCATCCCAATTTGCATTTTATCTCAGGCTGGATTTTAGGCACTGTGGCTTAGAATTGTACACCAGATTTTTTTTTTTTTTCCTTCTCCACAGATGAAGATAGCTATACAAAATTACTAGAAATATTTTAGTGGCTGCTTCCCTTCTGTAAACAAAGAGAAATCAAAATGTGGCCTCTGGCTTTCTACCACTTCTTCTTCCTTCATTTTTAAAGATGATTTGCTACCAGAAGTCTAAGTGTGACTCTTCAGTTTTCTGTCACTGAAAATGCTTTTCTGTGGGGAATTAATGACATTCAGATACACTGAGGGTCAAGAGGCTGGGGCTTTGAAATCTAGAAGCAATTGAGCTGGGGGATGATTCATCATTTTCATTGAAAGCAAGCTCCAGTCGCTGTTTCTAGCACTTCAATATGTGGCAACAGAGAGTGTTTATAGAAGGCTGAGTTAGAATGAATGCACTGGTCTTATCTACCTTTTTATGTACCTTTTTATTCATTCATTCAAGTGTCTAATGGACGCTATTAGGATTGGGAACGAAACAAAGGGAATAAAATCCTATCTCTTTGACAGCTCAGGGTGTAGCAGATGGTTGAAAAAATAAGGTAAATAGTAAGACATGAATAAGCCTACATTGTTAAGGGGACATGAAGAGTCAATTTTAAATCCAGATATGGGTAAGGGAGAAGATAGGAGAAAGGAATTACTTTATTTATCTAAATAATTACTTTATAACAAAAAAGACTGGAAAAGAAATACACGTGGAAGACTTTCTTATTCCTGCATAAGAGCACAGCTCAGAGAGAACTTAGTGTTTGGATTTTACCTTGAAGAGTAGAATACACTAAAAGATTTTAATCAGGAGAGGAATGCATCAAATTCACACTTAAGCAAAGTCACCGTTTTATTGACTATCTATCTATTTATGTTTTTCCTCCATTGAGGTAACATTGTATTGTTTACAACACTGTATATGATTTTTTTTTAATATTTTATTTATTTATTCATACAAGCACTGGGTACAGTCAGAAGGGTGGAAGGGTGAAAGAATTCACCGGAGCCAGAGCGGGGAGCAGAACAGGCAGACTGACGAAGTACACTGCTGAGGGGAGCAGCGGGCAGCAGGAGAGGTCTGTCGTGCCATGTGGGACCCTCGCCCAGCTGCAGGGGATCGAACCGGTGCTACAGAGGCTGCGGGCAGCTTCGCAACCCAGTGCTCAACTGCTGCGCCACCGGGGAGGCCCAACACTGTATCTGATTTAGGGGAACAGCGTCACACCTCCTAAGATGTATGTTCCCATCCCAGTCCCACCATCCAAACACCCATACACCATTTCTGATCCAAAGACTGGAGTATGTTGCTTTATTTAAATTGTGACTCTTAAAAGTAACAATTGCATATCTCTTGGAAAAGTTTTCTCTGGCCTCAGTTTTTTTTTCCTTCTGTAATAACAACAGTACACTAGAGAATGTTGTGAGGGATCTCGGAGATAATGTATGCAACACTACTTAGAACACTGCCTGATGTATAGTGGATGTTTGTAACAGCTAGTTCTTAGGAGAGCTTTGCAGTGATGAATGGAAGAAATTAGGAAGTCCTGGGGTAAAATAGAGAGAAGAAAGTCATTTAGAGAAATATTTAAGAAAAATCTATGAGATTTGGGAACTGATTGGATGTAAGGGATTTGAGAGAGTAAAGAAAGCTGAATAAGCCCAACATTTCTGTCTTACATGACTGGTGGGTGGTTTGTCTCCATTTACTACATCAGGAATAGAGGTAGGGCCTCCCTGTTGGTGGAAGGGGTTTAGTCTCAGCACTATGAAGCTATCCACAGCTGCTGCAGTACAAGTTCAATCTCCTGCCAGGGAGCTGCCCACATGGTGCAGCAGACGTCTCCTGCCTCGCCTCCTGCTCCCCTCAGCAGTGTATTTCAGTAGCTCTGCCTGTTCTGCTCCCCACTCTGTCTCTGGTGAGTTCTCTCACCCCTGCACCTCTGGCCTACTTCCCAGTTCCATCTGTGGATGAGTCTATCTGTGGAGAGAGCTGATGATGAATTCAGTTTTAGACATTGACTTGAAGATATCTCAGCACTCATAAGTGGAAAGGTCCAGTGGACAATTGAATATCGCGTTCAGAATTGTAGGAAAGAGAAAGTTGGCAGAAGATGGAAAGAGTCCTGAGCATATTAATGATAATTGAAGCCATGGAGCAGATGAGATCATCCTCAGGAATGAATCAAACTAGAAGAAGCCCAAAGATAACACCCCAGAGGTCATTTAAGAAGAAGGTAGAATTATGAAGCTGACAACAGAAACTGAGAAAGAGAAAACAAAGGAGAGATTCCAGCTTCTGACTATGATGGGATAAGAGCACCGCGTTAATCCTCCCATTATAAACAACCATAAAACCAGACAAAATATATGAAATTACTGTTTTTAGATGTTGGATCATGTAGTTCAGTTCTGTGATTCCCAAGAGAAGGAAGCAAGTGAGGTGAACACCACAATAGATTGTTCCAGCTTCCTGCCTAGAGGCATTTTCTGTAATGCAGAGAAAGAGGGAGGAACCCAGCCCAGAGCAATGGTCTCTTTGAGTGGAAGAGACAGTGAGTTTAGGGCTCCTAATGGAGCTGGAATTTGCAGGGCAGAGCACTTGACAAAAAGCCCTACATTAGGGAAGGAGCTCTTAAAATCTGTGTAGGGGGCCTCACTGGTGGCGCAGGGGTTAAAGACAGTGCTATCAAGCCATTGCCAGCCACTGCAGCACAAGTTTGATCCCAGTAGCCAGAGAGCAACCCACATGGTGCAGCAGACCTCTCCTGCCTGCCTGCTGCTCCCCTCAGCAGTGTATTTCAGTGGATCCGCCTGTTTGTTCCCCACTCTGTCTCTGGTGAATCCTCTCACTCCCCGCACCTTTGGCTTACACCCCAGTTCTTGCATGCATAAATAAATCTTAAATATATATATATATATATATATATATATAAAATCTGCATAGGGACTTTATTGAATATTTGGCAAATACTAAATTATGTCTATTTAAAATGCTATTCCCTGAGCCCTTCCTTGTAAAGAACTACTGAGTCAAAAGAGTTATGTGGAGCTATCAGCTGAGCAGTGATGACAGCTTGGACAAGGCAGGGAAACCATTAATATCCTGTGAGCTAGAGCAGAGAAATCTTGCTGAGCATCATGAGCATTAGATTGGAGGTCACCCATTAGGAGAAGAGCAGAACTGGATACTCTCTGACAAAACCTCAAAACAAGCCTTGAAATGATTAAACTAAATGAACTTCTCACCACATAAAAACTCAATAAAGAGGGAACAAAATTCAAACTTTCAAGAACTTGACATCATGTGTCCAGCATATAATAATGGCAAAAATAGTCCAAATTTGCTGCAAATTCTAAACTGACAGATCCAAGAAGAAGTCAGTAAGCTCCAGGTTCAATAAACAAAAAGGGAGCCACAGCAACGGATATCAGAGCACAAATAATTTGACTGGCAAAGAGACAGGTGAGTTTGATTCTAAGCAAGAGAAAAAAATCAGTTGATATTAGCAGATTAAAAAAATTAGGCATCGGAATTAGTAAGCAAGTGCTTTAGAGGAACAATAATAAAAATGTGAAATGATTTAAAAGTACATATTAAAATGAAGGAAAAAATAGTCTCAATAGCAAAGTGGAAGTTATATAAAAATAAATTACGGCGTTTAGAAGTGGAAAATATAACTTTGGAATGAAAAACCACAGGGTGGATCGCATAGCTGGTTAAACACTGCAGAATAAAAGATCAGGGAACTTGATTCCTCAACAAATTAAACATGGAATTAAAATGTGATCAACTAAGTCCTCTTAATTCCATGTAGAGGGCTCAAACAGATTTTTATACACATATGTTCATAAAAACATTATTCCTGATAGCCAAAGGACCATAAAAGCAATTCACGTGTCCATTAAAGGACAAATGGATAAACAAATATGGTGTATACATGCAGTTTACATTATTCAGCCTCAACAGGAAGTAAATTCTAATTTACAAGTTGTAGGAACAGAGAAATGAAGCTTCTTTTCTCTTAAAGAACATATTAAAATTTGAATTGCA
Source organism: Talpa occidentalis (assembly GCF_014898055.3). NCBI lineage: Eukaryota > Metazoa > Chordata > Mammalia > Eulipotyphla > Talpidae > Talpa > Talpa occidentalis. The sequence goes on along the minus strand of NW_023605083.1, from coordinate 129,182,934 downwards.
AAGACTTCTTGACAAGGAGGCATCTGCAGAGAACGCAGAAACATTATAAGGCAGTAGCTTTCTGGTTGCAGAAGGAGACAGTTAAAAATCACAGCCTAAACTGGAGCAGAAGAAGTAGGAAACTGATAATTTATGTGCAGATATTGTCTGGAAAAGCCTTTGGCTAGACTGTACTATGGGTTGATATTTTAACACAGAACCCAGCTGAAGTCTTCACTGCCAGCTTAACAATCTCAAGCAGAACTGTGGAATGCTCCCCTTCTGAATGTTGTCATTTCTCTCTCTAAAAACTTCATTCATCATTATAGACACATACTTGGGACTACAGGCCCCTACATCTCTAGGAATCATTTTTAAAGACTCAGTTCCCACAGGTGGGTATGCGTATTCAATAAATTACCAGTTACTCAAAACAAACATGGATTGATTTCTAAGCCCTTAGAGAAAGGGAGTGACCATGAGATTTGATGGGGAATCACAGGTCTTTTGAGATTTCTGCCAAGGTCTGTTGGATGGTGAAGTTCTCAGCCTTGACCATGAGGGTGGAGGGTGCATTAAGATAGCATAACGTGTCACCAGTTGTAATAGTAAAGGGATTAACAATTCTAAAAGATTCTGAAAAGAATTGGGAGGGAAACGCTGACATGCAAAATACCAATTTTGTTTTTATTCAACCATTTGAAAAATATCATGGGGCACTTTCAATGTAGCAAGAGATAACAGCTCTGAGAAAAGCAGATAGAAGGTCACTGGGCCATGGGCCAGTGGAGGGAGGTAAATGATATATGAAGCCAATCACTCAATTTAAACCACATTTATATTTAAGACTAATCTTAGGGGAAAAAATTCAATTAGGAAAATGAAGCCAATATTTCAGGTGTGGGGATTTTGCGTAAAATTCTCAACAAGCATTTCAGGAAAGGTCCGTTGAAAAGGGACCACCTGAACAAGGATTTGAAGGGGGTCAGAGAAGGACCCACGCAAACATCTGAAGAAGAGTTTCCAGGTAGAAGGAATAGCAAATGCAAAGGCCCTGAGGTATGAGTTCCTGGGAAATTCAAGGAACAGCAGGAGGTCATGGTCTCTGGGGTGAGTGGGCCAGAATAAGAGATGAAGTTGAGGAGTGGCATGTCAGTTGGGACTTTGACCTTTACTCAGTGAGATGGGAAGGCACTAGAAGTTTTGTACAAACAATAAGTAACAAGACCTAACATATTTTTTACAGCCATCTTTGGCTGCTGTGTTTAGAAGGCTATACGGAAGAAGCAGGGAGGTCAGGAAGAGGAATATCTTGCAGAAAACAAAGAATGAGGGATGGTTAAAGGGGTTGCCATGGAGAAGGGGAGACACTGTAGATGTACATTGTATGGTTAGAGCCAATGGGATTTGCTGTTAGATATAATTAATATAAGAGAAAAAGAGGAGTCAAGGATAACTTCACTATACCTGGCTGAGCATCCAGACGGGGAGTTTTGTCATCAGTTGAGGTGGGAAGTATCTTGGGTAGCAGATCAACATGGGATGGTATTAGTTTGAAGTGGCTGTTGGAGGTTTTGGGGAGACATCAGATAGGCATTTGGATGGAGGAGTTTAGATTCCCAGGGAGGAGTTTTGGCTAGGATAGAAAACCGATGCATTGTCAGCTTCGCCAATGGAATGATTGTAGGCTGGAAAGAAAAGACATCAAAAGGCTGGACCCTGAGCAGGCCTACACTTAGAGGTTGGAGAGATCAGAAAGAACAAGCAAGGACATGGAATGTCCCAGCAAGATAGAAGGAAATGTAGGTTAACACAATGCTTTGGAAACCCAGAAGGTTGTAGTCAATTGTGTTGAGTGAATAACTACCACAGGTTGTAGTACAGAAGGCACCCATGACTGTGATAAAGGTCGTTTTGAGAGAAAGGTGAAGGCAAAATACTGATTCAAGTTGTTTTAAAGCAGAATAAGAACAAAGAATTTAAGGCAGAGAGGTTGTGTAGACAACACGTGGCTCCAATCTTCAGTCTTGGTGTGAACCTGAGAGCTTTCATTGGAGGTGACAACGCAAAGCAGAGATTTGGCCTTGAGAGGTCTTCCCAAGTGCTCTCCAGAACACACTTTCTGTTTAACCTTGGTGCTTATCCCTGTCATACCTGCATTAACTTAATGCAGGTATGACAAACCAGAAAGGAAAAGGAGGTGCTCCCTGCCTGAGCACTGAGATCTGCAACTTCTGAGTTCTAATTATTATTAATTTTGCCTGTATGAACTGGGGTGTGGGCCAGAGGTGTGCTGGGTGAGAGGACTCACCAGAGTCAGAGTGGGGAGCAGAACAGGCAGACTGACTGAAATACACTGCTGAGGGGAGCAGCAGGCAAGAGAGGAGAGGTCTGCTGTGTCATGTGGGTCAGCTCCCTGGCCAGGGATCGAACTCAGGCTATGGCAGTGATAGTGCTGAGACTTAACTCCAAGGCCACCAGGGAGGCCCCTTCTGTGTTCGAAATAGCAGTCTAGCAAACTAGAACAGAAAATCATCTTGCATGTATCAATTGGTACAAATAAACAAATCACACCTCTATTGTTTTTCAGCCACAACCACCAATGTTAGAACAACTTTGCTATTTCCATCATTCTGAAATATTCACTCCACCAGTGTGTACTTATGCAGCAAAGAAACCATTTATGGCATTTATAGTTTGCAGACCTTGAATTATATGCTTTACTTGCCTTACATGTGTTATTCACCCAACCTAGATTTGAAGTATCCCCAGCACCTTCTTTAGTTGCTGAACTTTGAAGCTTGGGGGGATTGTAAATGGGAATTGATTGCAAGATTTCATGGGACTTTCAGACACCCAGGTTGGGGTGAAATGAAGGCAGCATCAATCTGAGGAGTGATTTCACACTCAGTAGTATTTGACGCCAGACAAAATAAAATGTAGCTTCATCTCCAATGTAAATATTGGTCAGTTCCTATCCCATTAAATGTTCCTGAAGACAAAGATCCAAGTCTATCAATCTTAATAATAATCCCATTAGCTCTTAAGCAACATGTTTGAATAGGAAACTTCCTCTCCCTATCTCTCTCTCTTTTTTAAAAATTTGTCTGTTGATAAATTAGAGACAGTAAGATCTCTGGGCTTATCTTGAAAATATTTGCTCAGCTTCTTTCAGTGATCATTTCAGAGCTGGGTCAATAAATCATTGTGTTTCTGTTAAACAAAGGATGGTAGCAGACAAGAGTACAGAGGATCTCTGTCTGGCCTAATGTTTTGCATGAAAGTGACAGAGATTAGAAAACCAACGTGAGGAAATGTTTTTGATTATCTACTCCATTCAGTGAAACAAAAATAAAGGTATAAATCTCCATCTGGTTTCATTTTATCTTCTATTAGGAGGCAAATATACCTATGCTTCAAACATTTTATTTTCTTCTTCCTTTTGTTTTGCCTACTTGTTCTTTGGTATTTCTAACTTGGACTTACCCTTTGAGAAGCTAAACTGAATATGTGAGTTTTTAAAAATTACCCATCAGAACTACAAGAGGATTAAAGTTATGTTCCTTCTTTGTGGTGAGGTAAATAAAAGCAGATAGTAGTAGTTGATACAGGTGATTTTAAAGGACAATTATAGGGATTATACTAGTGGGAGGATCAACTTCATCCTATTAAAATGTAATTTTCCATGAGTCAAGTATTTTTCAATATTTTATAGAATGGATGCCCTTACGTGAGAAAAGCAATTTTTATTATCTTATGTCTTGAGGCTTTATTTTGTCCCATGCATAATCTGAAGGATTTTGCATGCACTCTCCCATATAATTATTAGTTCACAAAAATTAGCTCGCCTATAGTATGACTCTTGTCTGTTAATGGAAGACACTGAGGTCAGAGAATCCAACAGATTTTTATAGAGGACTTGTGAGCCCTCAAGGGATGGTAGGGATTTCATGTGTGTCTGTATGCATCATGGGTCACCATGGAACCACCAGCTCAGCTTAGCATGCAAAAGGGATTTTTCAGCATCACTTGACAAGGAGAATTTCCAAATCAAGGAACCATGTCTTTATGATTGTAGAAGGCGGATCTATGGTTTTGGAGTACCCACTGCCAAAAGATATTTTTTCCAACTCTTTGGACATGTTATTCCGCTATTACATCAATCATATTCTTTATTGTGAAAAAAGACATAAATTTAGATATCATAATCCAATCTTGTAGACTAACATAAATATTTACTATTAAATCAAGGGAGTGAAATCACCTGAACATGTGGGTTAATCTTTATTTTCCCCTGATATGGTTCTTATCTCAATTATAACTATTGTAATGTAAGTGAACTATGTATATCATTGGATTTTATTTCAGTATCATTTACCCATTCAAGACTGTGTTGAAACTGTGAAGTGATTATTGTATGAGAGCACTTCTAAATATCTGAGTTTATCAACAATAATTCCTTGAGAGAAGAAGAATGAGTGATATTCCTATTTTGGTTATGAAATGTTGAAAGACACAGGAAATAAATAACATCGCTCAGAATAGAACTCATTGGTGGGAATGAAAATCTTACAATCCAAGTTTCCTGAATTCCAGATCACTTTGTTGTATACCCATGATGTTCTAAACGAGATCCAATCAAGGAAAAGACCTGAAAATATGCATTTATAGAATAATGCAAATATAATGTATGTAGCTGGGAAGAATTAACTTATAATCATAGGGAGCTGATTAATCTTTTCCACTTTTAATTTTTCACTGGTCCAAAAATAATAAAATAAGTTCTACTGTCAACATCTTGAACTTTTGAGTGGATACAGCACATTTTACCAAGACACATTCAACACAGTAATAGATGTTAAAATCCAATTATTTCCCATTGTTTGGCATCACAAATAAATGAAAGGTATTTGGGATAGCATTGTGGTTAAACCCCGTGGCTCAGTAGTGAACTCCATTTTTCCTGATAGAATTGGAATGAGTTCAAAGAACTGCAATAACCAGGAAAGAAGATGAAACAATTAATTTATAATGAAGATTATAGGATAAATTAAAGAGACTAAATAAATAGACTTTGTCTAACTTATATGTAAGAAACAGGGGCAGGATTAGAAGTATACATCACTGAAAAATTGAAACATTAGTGAGAATAGTACAAGAAAACAAATACCTTATAAAGATGCAGACAACACCGGGAAATGTAAAAACAATCCTAAGTGCATCAAGTAGCTGTGCTATATCCAAGAATGATTACATTTTAAAATGAGATCTCGAGAGTATTAGTGGAAGCTATTTCCTTGTAGAGCTAGTCTAGACTGAGAAGTGGTCTATTATTCAGAGTCAGAATGAAAGATGCTTCCTTTTCTCATTAGGATAGAAGATCACTGTCTATTAACTCCCATGAGATTAAAAAAATAATAATTATCAAGAGTTTGGCTTAGTTTTTTTTTTTAATCATATATTCCTAAGTATTCAGCAGATGTGTTGGCATAGAGGGAAATTAATTAGCTATTTATTGCTATAGAACAAATTACTTCAAAACTTAGTGGCTTGAAATACCAATAAATATTTACCCCCAGTTGATGGTGGCTCAGAAATTTAGAGTGACCTGACCGGGTGATTCTACCTTAGGGTCTGTCGTCATGAAGTTGCGATCCAGATGACACAATATCTGCAGGCTCGTTGGAGGCTGAAGTATCCATTCTGGGGATAGTTCCTTCACATGGCAGGTAGGTTTATTTAATTTATTTATATATTTATTTTAATTGAGATAACATTGTTTTATTGCTGTTTGTGATTTAGAGGTATAGGACCTCTCCCTTCAGGTGTTGCTACATCACGCCCAATGCCAAAGTATCCATATTTCATCTCTGTACTCCATTGTCTCCCTTCCCAATTTGTTCTAGTCCCTTCCCCTTCTATAGTCAGTTCTATAGTCAGATTTGCAGGGTGTGACATTGGTTTGACTTTATCTGATCTGTTGTTTTGTTTCTGTATATTCCATCTATAAATGACACCATCTGGTATTTGTCTTTATCATTCTGTGTTATTTTGCTTAGCATAATCCCTTCCCACACAATCTTTGTTGCTGCAAATGGCAAGAGTTTATCTTTTTTGATTGCTGAATAGTATTCCGTTGTGTATATATGCCTCACGGTCCTGATCCTCTCATCTGTCCTTAGACACTTAGGTTGTTTCCATAGCTTGGCTATTGTGAATACTGCTTCAATGAATATTGGTGTGCATATTTCCCTTTGAATTTGTGTTTTTATATTCTTGGGATAGATACTGGCTAGCAGGTCTATGTTATCTATTGGCAGGAGGACTCACTTCTTGGCCACATGAATTTTTTCATAGGTTGTCTGTGTGCCTTCATGATATGGCAGCTGACATTCCCCAGATTGTGTAATCCAAGAAAATTCAAGATGGAAGCCAAATGTCTTTTAGGATCCAGACTCAGAATCCATATGCCATTTCTGCACTATCTTGTTCATTTCACAGGCAAACCCCACTCAACAGGGAACAAAAGTGCACACAAGTATATATGCTAGCAGATGAGAGTCCCTGAAGGTCATCATAGTGTCTAGTTAGCAAAGAACCTGTGTCAATTTTAATTTATTTTTTAATCTGATATTATTGTCTTTTGCAAAATATTCCTTTGCTAACTCCTACATAATAGTACATGAGGTACCAATCTAGGTTTTCTTTTATTCTATTTTTAATATTTTTTTTAATTAAGGTAACCATGGTTTCTAACTCTGCAGGTGATTAACAAATACAGGATCCCACCTCCTCAGGTGGATGTCACCACAATAACCCATTCATCTTCCTTGTGTGGTGCAGTTGAAATGTGATGAGTTATTTTACATTTAATCTTAATCATGTATTAAATGTTTATTATGTTCCATATAATCCCTATAACAATCTATAGCCCAAAACAATAGATCTGGGCATCGAGACTGAAAGGTTTAATTCATTTGACTAAAGCTCTCATGACTAATAAGTGATGAGGACAAATTTGAACCCAGACTGAAAATGCAGAGCCTACATGGTCAGATCAAGATTCTGGCAGGAAACAAAGAGGCACAAATTGGGAAAATTTAGAGTGAATTTCATTAAGGGATCATTACAAATGTGCAGACAAGGTTAGAATGTATAATAGTGATGTTTTAAGGGATCAGAGGAGGCAGAAACTACCCAAATTTATTTATTTTTTTTTTTTTTTTTTTTTTTTTTAAAGATTTATTTATTTATTTATTTATTTATTTATACAAGCACTGGGTACAGTCAGAAGCGCGGGAGGGTGAGAGGATTCACCAGAGCCAGAGCGGGGAGCAGAGCAGGCAGAAGGACCGAAGTACATGCTGAGGGAGCAGCAGGAGAGTCTGCGCGCCATGTGAGGAGAGCTGGATCGAACCGGCGTTGCAGAGCTGCGGCAGCTTCGTAACCAGCGCTCAACCGCTGCGCCACCGGGGAGGCCCCAGAAACTACCCAAATTTAGAGAACAGACTATATCAGGAGGACCTCCGATCATATCTATGGGCTTTGTCAAAGAAAGACAGATCAAAGAATTCAGAGGCAAGAAAATAGCAGTGTCCATGTGGATTCAATGATAAGTGTGGGGTTCAATGCAGTGTCCATGTGGATTCAATGACAAGTGGTGAAGAGAGAATCTGGAAATGCTGGACACATCACTGTTACCTCCTGTGTTGTTTGTTTTCTCATTAGTCTCAAGACATCACAGTCCTGAGTAGAATGAAGAAACTGATGATCAGAGAAGTTAATTGACATGCACAAGTACCCACAGCTAGAATGTGCTCAAATCAATACTCAGCTGAAAGCATTAGACTCTAAGACACTTCAGGGAACTTTGTAACAGAATATCCTTTACAAAGTGTCAAGCTACTGTCAGAAAAATGAGAAATTCAGAATTAACTCTCAGATTTCAGTAATATCTCGTATTGCCAGATATTGCTGGCATCACTGCCAGCTCCTCTTTTATATTCAAGTCAGCAGTGACAAGAGAGAAATGCATCAGTGGATTCAGTCTTAGTACCTGGTGTGATCTGGAGGTGGTTTTCTATTGGTGGATTGAGTAGATTTTACAGGTGTAAGCTCTGGTTAGTGATGGAACCTCCCATCTGTTCTATGTCCCTCTCTGCTCCATTGGCCACTCTGTAAAACTGTATGAGTCTTTCTTTTCCACTTAGCATTCCCAAATCTCAGATATTTAGCACAATTACTGGTGAGCATTAAATGCCCAATGAACAATTAACTGGATGAATAAAAGATCAAACAAATGAACTTACCTGATCCACCACTTTCTTGACCAGATCGTCATCTCCAATGCCACCTCCACCACCACCACCAGCATTGTTATTTTTATTACTATTTTTTTGCAACATATCAGATGCCAGTTACCAAACTTCTCTTAGGATCTCATTTCTTTCTTTTAGCTTACACAGTCTGCTACCTTTCTTTTACAGGTGAAGAAACTGGGGGTTGGTTAAGTTAGATGAACTGCACAAATTCACACACCCAGTAAATATTAAAGGTAGAATTTGAAGCTAGTTAGACTGCACCGTGGTGTCTGTCACCCACCAGCTTGTCATTGGGGTTCAGTCATGGATAAACATTGGCTTGAGACTATTTAACTTAATACATTTACAGGTGACACTCATAGCTTCTATGATTCTTCCTTTTATTTTTTCCTCTCCTATTAGAGTGTAGCTTTCCTCTACTTTCTACCTATTTTGTTTGTTTGTTTTTTAAACCATTTGTAGGTAGTTTTTTTATATTTATTTATTTTTATGCAAGAATTGGGGTACAGGCCAGAGATGCAGGGGGTGAGAGGATTCACCAGAGACAGCAGAATAGGCAGACGGATGGATCGCACACTGCTGAGGGGAGCAGTGGGTTAGACAGGAGAGGTCTGTCCTGCCATGTGGGTTTCTCCCTGGCCGGCCGGGAATCGAACTCGCGCTGCAGTGGCTGCGGATTGTTTCATAGGTTGAATCTTAATCCCTGGGCCATCAGGGAGGCCCTTGTTTGTTTTGTAACTGATGATTACTTGAATCATCCTTGGATCTAAGACCTCTTTTGAGCAGAACACTAGACATTGTGGAAGCAACCTGAGTCATGAAGCTTCGGTCCTTGTGTTCTCACAAGCATCTAGGTCCCTTGGGCCCAGTGTCTGTTTCTATAATCCATAAATCCCAGCAAACTCCATACATGTGGTTCTCAAGACATTTCAATTCAGTGGAGCAACTGGCTACTTAGATTTTGTTTTTGTTTAGTTTTGCTGAACAATTTAAAGAATTAAGATATAAAGTACCTACATGATTGTTTTCCTAGTCTGTTCATTTTCATGAAACTGGAATAAATTGCTGGTAGAATAATTTCTTCAAGATTATTTTAGTCACAGAACTAGACATAGGTGCAAATGCCCACAGTTGGCACACCTGTTCTTGGGTTTAGTAATTTTGAAATTAAATTTGCTCACTAATTTGGTTCTGAATCTTTCCCTAAGAGAAAGGGAGAAAAAAAATTGCCATTGGTCTCCATGGCATCCCATCTTTTTTTTTTTTTTTTTGGCTTTTTATAGATTCAAATCCAATTTCCACCCCTCATGATGATTTAGGCTGTGTCTACACTACGCCAACACAACTGGTTAAAAAGGGAAAATAGTCAGTGCAATAATGGTGGAGTTTAGTTGACAAAATCCTAAATAAAGTAAAATTCCATCTATTTGAGAGCCCTTTAGAATTGAGATCTTCCAGATTCCAAGCATTTTATCTGTTAATATCAAACTTAAAAAAAAAAAAACTAACCATTTTAGTTCAGAAAAACTTCTAAATCTTGATCAGATTTATATTGCAACAGTACTGTTTACCAACTCTTCTAAACTACATTCCAAAAAGAAACATCTAGAAATGCTAGATAAAATATAAGAAACACCCCCCAAGTCCAAGAATGAAGAGAAAACTGGACACCACAGAGTGAGCAGCCACTTTCTGTTTGGCTGTCCTGAAACCTGGGTCTGATGAAGAAACTGGAGGAGAACCTATTGTCTTGGGCTCATACAAGGTGGGAATTGTACCTGATACCATCAAATCAAACCATAGAATCAGGATTTTTTAAGGGCTTACATCTTCTGTGTAAGGGTCTGATAGGAAATGTCTGTCCACCAGCAGAGAAGTAGGACACAGAATCTCAGCTTTCTTACTCTGGCTCTGGATTACAGGGTAAGGGAGGGGAAAAAAGTCTCTGAGAGTTCATGACAAGAACCCACCCTAATGCAGATTTGGCATCCAAATTTAGACTGCCTGAATGATCCTAGAAATCACAACTAAAATAAAAATAATAACAGGTGCATATGCACACACAATCATCCCTGTTTAATGTATATGAATTAATTGAATTAAAACAAGCATTAAAATAGAATGTTTCCCCATCATTAACGGATCCTCATGACTATTCAATTTCCAGAGCTTCTTCTATGTCTGCAGCCTCTCAAAAGTAATCAACCCCAAAGAATCATTATGCCAAAGAGGCATTTTTGGGGGCATGTAAATTACTCCTCTTTATAAGGACATGGGCTTCTTCATTTGTGTGACTGAGTCTTGTCAATGTATTTGAGTTTTTGTGATGCCAGTGGCAGGGAAGGAGAAAGATGTGGAATGATGCACATTTTAAAGACAGACCCAGAAACGGTGTATTCAATTCTGCTCACTTTCTCTTGTCAAACTGGTCAACTGGCTATCAACACAGAGCAGGGAAGGCTAGAAAATGTAATCTTCCTGTGTACCTCTGAGCAGTAAATGGAACAGATAAGTATTTAGTGAATTTCTGCCCCAATCTTAATCTCTTGTCTCACATTTCCAACTGCCCACAGGAGAAGTTCACTTGAGTGTTTGACGGATGGAAAAGATCCAAGACTCTCCATGGTCCTTTCCAGAATGTGCTTTCTCTTAAATTTATTGCTTCTGTCCATGGTCTCACTGTTTTAGACACAAGCTCAAAGCCTAGGCATCTGCCTACATCTGCCTCTCACTGCAACAACTACCTGCCAAGACCTATTGCCTTTGTCCTTAAAATATTCCTTCCAATCTCCCACTTGATCACATTCTCAGTGGCATTGCTCAATTCTGGCCCAAGGGATCTGTTTCTTAAAGGGTCCCTCTGAACCACATAGAATACTTTAGAAACTAATTCTTTTTTATATCATCTTCCTGTTAGGGGGAAAGTATGTCCTGAACAAACCCCACACATGTTTTGTGTCCTCCACCCCCACTTCAGACCAAAGCCAGCAAAACACCAGAAACTACAAACCCCCTCATCACTGAAGGAAAGGTTGCTGTGTCCTGAGGGTGGAGTTAAGCAACCAGGTTTGGTATAAAACCAGACATGTGGGCCTTGGGGGTCCCTCTTTGCCTTCTGGCTCGACTCTTGGCCTTTCACTTGCTCTCAACGTGCCTGTGGGATTCCAGGTCAGCGGAACTAGTAGGATGCATTCACCAAGGTATCTCCCTCTGTTTCTCCCTGAGTTATTCATTTCTTCATTTCCCCTTCTTTTGTAAACAAACCCTTATTAACTTTTTTGAGTGTGCCTGCAGATGAGTCTTATTATAAATCCCTTTAAGCACATGGGTGAGGACCCAGAGTCAGGACACCCATTTCATTTCAGGGTTGCCCTGTGACATTCCCTATTTGGGTCTACGTTTTTCATTGGCTAGTTGCTCTCCTACTGATGTCTTCTGCTTGGTATAAATACTACCTAACAATTACAGAACACTAATTATGTGTCAAGTGCTGGGTAAGTATTTTACATGGAGTGAATGTTATTATCATCTCTTTCCTCATGAACAGATAAACAAGTCTCAGTGGAAAAGTAATTCTCACTGTCTAGCAAGTGAAGATTCAGATTTAAACCATGTAATTTGTAGGAACTCCTAAATCCTAAAACCCTTGTTTCATTGTAAACAAACTGCTGCATAATCTCTACTTCTTTACAATGTGCTCCCTCCCTTTTGGAAACTGATTGAAATGTGGTTCTCTCACATTTTATTGAGTTCTTTTTTTTTTTTTTCTCTACCCAGGAACCAACTTTGCTTTTCTAGGTGAACTTTAATCTGCTTTATTTTTTTTTTTTTTAGTTTATTTTTTTATTTATTTTTTTTTTATTTTTAAATATTAAATTTTATTTTTATATTCCCCCATACAATTGCAAATGCCCCATTCTGACCCCAATCCTTCCCCTCCCGCCCCCCACATTTTATTGAGTTCTACCTAGTGAATGGTCCTTATTCATTCATATAACATGTAACACATGACTTAAAGTTAGGGTCAATTTTTTCTTCTTCTCCACCATGAACACTATTTTTATAAATTCTTGAAAACAAGCAAAAACAAAAAAATTCACCTTAGAGAAGCAAAAATCTGTCACCCAATCTGTCTTTTTTGATAAAATTTTGATTTCAGGCAGAGGCTGGGGCGGAGGTTGCTTTAGATATTTATATGTAAACTTTTCTCTGTGAGGGATTTTCCCAGGAAGCCCTAATCTCTTAATCTCTTTTCAATGGGGAGGCTGAACTTCAATCTGCACACCTTTATTTTAAATGCCTTCCCCATAAACTCCCTAACTGGACTTCCCACACCCTCCCTAGATTTAGCTAAGCTAGCTGTTTAAGATGGCATCTGAAACCACTGCAAAGAGTTACTCAGCCATTCTGGTTTCTTCCCTTGTATCCAGGACATATACATGCTCGTTTAAACATCTTTGGATTTTTCTCTTATTATTCTGTCGGATGCTTGCTTGATTCTTTGCCAGCCTACAATAACAGAGGATTATGGGATGATTTTTGGTGTGTGTTCCAACACCTCTTTTCCTTTATAGCACAGATAATTTCCACTCTCTCAACACTTCTTTAGGAACATTTATCAATTTCTTTACAAAAAAGTTACTCACTATTTCCACCGATTACTTACATTTGCAGTTAGGCGTCCCCAAGATGTTCACAGCGCCCTTGCCAAGATGGTCAGAACAGGCCTTTCCAAGTTCCTTCACTTTGACATGTGGCTATTTCGAGCTGAAGTCAGTCGAGGCCCTGCAACCTCATGGAAACTTTTACCACTCCCTGAGCTACCTAGAAAAATGAAAATTGGGGGCATAACCAAAAATTAAGACTTTATCAGAAATAATCATTCTATTGGAGAACTCTGTCTCCATGGAGGGCAAATATCTAATTACAGAGCATTAGATCCTCAGTGATGCTAGTCCTGCTCCTCAGTCTTTGAAACCCCAGGCCCCTATACCATTCCTTAGCTTTCTTCGCTCAGGATATATATACATCCATTTTCATCCTTTGGATTTAGAATCTACATAGAATCTCCATATATACATGCAAGTACATTTATTTGTTTCCTCCTCCTAATCAGCCTGATGTTCATTTAAAACATCAACCATCCTGAGGGGAACCCAAAGAATAGGAGAAAATTTTCTTCTCTACCCCTACACATTCACCATGCACATTTTCTTTTTTTCTTTTTAAAGATTTATTTATTCATGTGTACAAGAACTGGATACAGGCCAGATGCAAGGTAGGGTGAGAAGATTCACCAGAGACAGAGCAGAACAGGCAGATCTACTGAAATACACTGCTGAGGGCAGCAGCGGGCGAGACCAGAGAAGTCTGCCGCACCATGTGGGTATCTCCTCGGCCGACAGGTATCCAACCCGTGCTGCAGAGGCTACAGACATATTTACAGTACTTGCTCAACGCCTGTACCAGGGGAGGCCCTCCATGCACATTTTAATACATGATGTCTACATCAATGGGAATGTCATATCCAATATGCCAACTTTATATTTTTATAAATCTATAATCTTGGTTATTTTATTCTTACTCTTGTGACCGATTTTTCGCTCCCATGACCAACATTTGGATTTTCCATATTTACGTTTTAAATTCCAATATATCTGGTCATAGCTGTTCAATTATTCCATTATTTCTTTTGGATTTTTAAATTCATTGTGAATTTTGGCTCCATGAGCTCCTATATATTTTTCCAATTTATTAATGCAAAAAAATGCTTGTTTTTACTGTTATTTTTTTCTAATTCAAGTGATAATGAACTGCTGGAGAAAATCCACCATCAAACTGATTGCTATAATTTCACTTTCTTGTTTTCACTACCTTATGGAATTCCTTTTACTTACACTATAATTTCAGTCTTCCATGCAAAGTTCACCCCAGTTTTTTTGTCCTATCCCATTTCTATACATCTCTACAAAAATGTCCCTCTCTCACTCATATCTTCAAATCTTCACTAGCTCTTTCTACTTAGTCAACCAACATGTCAATCAACACATCCACCTTTTTCTTTAAAAAGCAATCTTCAATCTGTATTGACTCCTACTCACTGTCTTCAGTCTCTTCTTTCTTTATTCACCTGTTTCTTGTCACCAGTAATCTATACTATCTCTACTCCCTCATGAAAGTTCCAAAGCTTTTATTCTATAGAGAATTAAATGTCAATCTCATATATAAAGAACTGAACTAATTCTGTAGACATGCAATCATTCTTCATTCACCAGACAAGGGCCAAATATAAATGTATCAGAGATTTTTTTTTAAATAACTCATTATTAACTAATTTATTCATTATTAACTCATGGCTAATACACTTGGGATGTTATGACAGGCCTAAGGCACAGATACATATATGTGTGTCCATGTGTACACCATGAATATATAAAGTCTAATAAAAGAAAGTTAAGATTGCTGAATCATCTACCAACTGGCTAATGCTATACAGGGCAATCTACAGTTGGGGTTAATGTTTCACTGGGCAGAAATGATTTACATCTTTAGTGGATGAAAATTCTACAAGGTCCTCTCTGTCCCTTGTAGCACTATAAATCCTTATACAATAGAAAATAAAACCCAGCACTTTTGTGAAAGAACTCCCAGTAATTTCTTTTGCCTATTTTGAAGTTTTGGATTATATTGAAATATTTGGATTATTTTTCTTACATCCCCCACTCACTCTGCTCCTGTGATTATAAGCAATTCTCAAAGCCTATTCTTCAGACCAAGAAATGCTTACTTTATTATATTTGGTTTGCAGCTAGAGTGTAAACTAACCATATAACTCTCCTTGAATTGACTCTGAAAATCTAGAGAATAACAGTATTAAGCAAATACTATTGCCAAAGAATTTATTTCTGTTTGGAAAATTTCACAAGGAAACTTGATTGTACTTTTAAAAAGACTTTCTCACGTATTTTTCTATTCTGAGGCTAGGGAGCCAAATTTAAAGCATTTTCCAGCAAATTTCATTGATAGTACTTATGCATTTTGGTGATTTTCACTTTTCCTGAGGTCTGAAAATTATTTTAAAGTTTCCAGTCTTCCAGGAAGTGATTCCTCTACTACCCGTGAACCAGGCACAGGCCTGCTATCTAGGCACTGGCTGTTAGACTCGATTAAATCAGCTCCATTGTCAAAGAAGACTCCTGTGTGATTTCAGTTGCACAATTCCTTTGTCCAGTTGTGTCCTGGTACAAAGGAAGACAGATTCTTAAGATTACAGTAAAATTATTTGTTTATGGATTCCAAATGAGAGAGAGATGTAACATCACTTAAACGTGTTTTATTTCACTTTACAAATATATAACATAACAAATTGATATTCAGAGACTAATAGAGGAGAAGGACCTCATACATCCATAAATATCACAGAATATTGCTAACTATTCCATTTAAACAAATAATCACACGTGATACTGTGACTTATAAACATATTTGGTCATATTTCTTATATATATTTGTTCTTCATCCAGGGTTCCTGGTTCACAGGAAAACCCTTGGGATTCCTTAAATGATGAGAGTAATAAGTTGTCTTTTGTTATGTTAATGAGCTGGATTTTGTGCCTGTCAAGGATGGGGTCTAGTTGCTAGGAGAACCAACCTTGTGCTCAGAGAGTTGGAACTTTCAGTCCCAATTTCTGACTTCTGGGGAGAGAAAAGGAGCTGGAACTTGTATCAACCTGACCAATGTCCAATGAGCTCATCAATAATGCCAGTGTAATGACCCTCCATAAAAACTCAAAAGGAGTGGATTTGGGGAGCATCCAGGAGATGCTGGGAAAATTGGATGTCTGGGGTAGGCTTGGAAGCTCCACGCTCCCTCCCATATTCCTTGCCCGTGTGCCTCTTCATGTGGGTCTTCGTCAATGTGTATTCCTTTATGATAAACTGCTCATCTAACCATTGAAATGATGTTCTCAGTTCTCTGAGCTGCTCTAGCCAATAAATGAAACCTGAGCAGGAAAAGTCATGGGAACTTCTGATTGATCTGGCCCTTTGTCCACAGTAAATGATCTGAGGCTTTAACCTGTGCAAGATGCTGCGGCCTCTGGCCAGATAGTGTTAAATCAAGTTGCGGTCTCAGCTACACGCAGGTTTTTCAAGAATTACCTTTTGGTGTGGGGAAGCCACACCCTTTGGAATTGGGTCCAAGAACCCATGGACCACAATGTCATTTTTCTTATTAGTCTTTTATGTTCTGCATCACTTATTCTTGTTCTGCTGGATGTTGGGAGTGAGTGGTCTCAGCCATGAAGTTTGTCTGCTTTTGACTAAAAAGAGTCCTGGAAATCTGCCACCAAAACAATCTGAAAATTGTCTAAGCAATGTTGGCTCGGACCCCTGGACCAAGAGCCTGTTCTCCCACATATCAAACGTTCAGATAAACTTTTCACAGGACACTGAGACTAGTTTGTTGAAGATACAGATTCCAGCCTGTCACTTACATCACAGCTTCCAAGCAAGTGTCACAGGAAAAACAACCTGCTTGATAATGAGGATAAAAGGCTGCAGTTAATTTATGACACAAGCCAAATGGTGGGAGCAAAATTCTATGGGACTATGGTATAACAGTTCAGAGAGTAGCCAGTATGTGAATAGAGAAAGCAGTAAAAAAAAAAAAATTCTAGGACCTCCCTGGTGGCGCAAGGGATTAAGCACAGTACTGTAAAGCTGTCTGCAGCCTCTGAAGCCCAAGTTCAATCCCAGGCCAGCCAGGGAGCTACCCACATGGCGCAGCAGACCTCTCCTGTCTTGCCCACTGCTCCCCTCAGCAGTGTATTTCAGTTGATTCGCCTGTTCTGCTCCTCACCCTGTCTCTGGTGACTCCTCTCAGCCCCTGCACCTCTGGCCTGTACCCCAGTTCTTGTATGAATAAATAAATAAATCTTTAAAAAAAATTCTAAGGCTTCCCCATAAAATGCTTAATATCTGAAACTAAAACAAAGTCACATGTCACCTACCTTGACTCCATCTGGGAAAGGCTGACCACCCCTTAGATCTAAGACGTCTTCCCCGGCAGCTTTATTACACTCTGTGCTTATAAGAAGCATGGAGCTTATCAAACAATCATGTTTATCCAACATCTTTCTTTTTATAAGGTGAAAATAACAAATCAACAAAATAACCCCTGTGATTTTCCAGGGGTCTGCTAAGAAATCCTAGGTATAAATAATGCCTTGATTACATACCTTAATTTTGGGCCTGATTTTGGGAATATGAGATTAAATTTTTTACTGCAAGTGGTTTTATCCCTTGCTGGGGACACACTCTGGGTGCCTGAGAAACAATCACTGGTTACCTACTTAACCAAACTAAAATACTAGCTAATTTCAAATTAACGTAGCAAGGATACATGACACTAAGGAACTCTAACTTTTTCACAGGCAAGTATTATTATTATTTTTTTAATCAAAGACATGATAAATTGAACATAAATCACAGAAACCTGCTGTGGGGAGATGTGGAATCTCTGTTATTGTGGTAGATTATACAGAAAATAAAAAACATTTTATTGTAATAAATTGTGAAAAGCCCTAGGAACAATTGTATCATTTTAACTGAATAAGATAGTTTGGATTTTGCTTTAATAAAATATTTGGCAATAAAGGATTCACCAGCTTTTTCCACCCCACCTCCTCCAAGTCAATTAAATTGAGCCATTTGGGGGAATATTAGAACATACTTTGCTATTTCTTTTCAGACTCAGGTTTGCAAGCAGTATAAAACAAGGCAAATAAAAACTCCTTTCCTGCAAGCCTTTTACAGCTTCCTATGTCCATTTAGGCTTTGCCACTATCACTTTTCATATTCTAGAACAATCAGTCACTTAAAGAGAAAACTGCTCTCTTTAATAAACTAAAACTCATTTAATTACTTTGCTTATGTATTCACATACTCTGCTACCAGAGAAATTCCAGAAATGCACATATGTCATGATTCTGTTTACACACATCCTTGAAAAGGTAAATCTTTTGTGATGGGGAATAGATCAGTGACTTGCAGGGGTTAGAGTAAAAAGTGGAAGGGGACTGTGAACCTAACTGGGTAGCTTGAATGATATTTGGCCAGGGTTGGTGGGGGGGGTGTGATAGAACTGTCCTCCATCCAATTATGGTGGAAGTTACATGAATCTGAACATGTATGAAAATTTACAGGACACACACAGTCAAATAAACTATATGACAATACAAAATTGACATTAAAAAGGGAAAAAAACCCATTAAGTATCCACTAAAGTCTTTTGAAAACCATCTAGAAGGGAATCTACTGTTGATAAACAGCAAAATCTCATAGTTTCCTTTGACCTAACTCCTTCTGCATGTCACATCCACAGCAACAAAACTAAAATATCTGCTTTCTTCACTACAGTCTTCTGCAATCTATGGCAAGATCAGGTCACTTTGTTGTTGTTGTTGTTTTAGAGATTTATTTATTTATGCATAAAGAGCTGGGATATAGGCCAGAAGTTGGGGGGGGTGTTGAGAGGATTTACCAGAGACAGAGTGGGGAGCAGAACAGGTAGATTGACAGAAATACACCACTGAGGGGAGCAGCAGGTGAGACAGGAGAGGTCTGCTGTGCCATGTGGGTCAGCTCCCTGGCTGGGGATCGAACTCGGGGTGCAGAGGCTGTGAATAGTTTCACAGTGCTGTGCTTAACTCCTTGTACCACCAGGGAGGCCCAAGACCAGGTCATTTTGGCTGAAGCACCTTTTTCATGCAGGAACCTGTACATTTCTCTTCCACCTATTCATTAACTCTCTTACCTTTCCAGATGAATTCATTCAAACTTGCCTTTATACTTTAACTCCTCACTTTTTTTCTAATTCTTTGCACCACATGCTTAGCATTCGATATGACCAAGCCAGAATTCTCCTTAATAGAGTGAAAGTGGGGAGACCAATAATTCCATGAGCTGGACAACTGAACAACAAAATAGTTCTTTAAAGAAGTTCTTTTAGGATTATGCAGTGAAGCATTATTGGGGACCAGGCATTACTCTGGGCTTCTTGAAACATCTTTCTTTCCTCCAATGCATGTCAGTGCATAATGTGTATTAAACTCATGCATTAGAATTCAAACAAAATTTCTATTGCATGACATGTTCCCTAAACTTCGTCTTTAAAATAGTTACCCTTTATTTAGAAATCTGGGCATTAAATAAAATTCTCTAGAGCAACTGCCAAAATCACATTGCAAGTGAGTTAGGAATGCATTAATTTAATGATCTCCTTGGAGCACCCCAAATCTCAGCCATCTTCCATGTATGTGGAGGGCAAAAGCACCTTACTTAGATGCTTCTGGAAGAATACTGCATTTGAAAATGTAAAGTTAGAGCTATCCTTATGGTCTACTTTCTGTCCATCAGTTCCAGCTAATAAAATCCTGACTGACAGGTTTTTCCCTCACTAGCCAACATTTCATCTCATCTAGATGCCTGTGATCATAATCTTAGGAGGCTGCAGTGGAAGAGAGAAATTAGAGCTGAAGCCTCTCTAAGTCCCTGAAGACAGGACATATGCTATTAACTCTTCTTGCAGGGCCACGTAACATAATCCAGCACATTGATGGAACATTTGGCAACTCAGTGTTCAATACTTACTAAAACAAACAGCCTGAATCAATACTGTTCATGAAGCCTGAGCTAAGATCAATAATACAATGTCTCTATTTGATAACTAATTTCTTGTTTCAGTCAATAAAACCATACTTTGTAGGCCAGAATTAACAGGAACTATTTAGAGAGTTTTTGTCTGGCTGAGTCTTTTGTTTGGAACTGGGGTGTCAAAGGGTGGGATTCTGGTTTGAGTTAGCTTTCAGGTGGAAAAGAGTATCATGGTATTATGGTAAAGCAGGGAATGTTCTATCCTGTCTGTTCCTTTGGGTGGGGTTTAATCTATGGCAAGAAGAGTAAAAACCAGAAAATGAATAGGCTGTTCATAATGGGTGCAGATGAGCAGGTATGGAGCAAGGCTGTACCTATAGGCATTCTGTACCCAAAGGCCTCCTGCACCCAAAGGCATTTTGCAGCCAGCATTGAGACCATCTAGGGAGAACATTCTGGATATGGATTTTGGCATTCTTCTAAGGGATATACAATTACATATGCACTCTACCTTTTAGGGTCCAAGAACAATGTCTCTTGGCTTGGAGATGAACACTGACATTGTTCTTCATTCATATCAAGACCTGAAGATTTTAAATTGGCTAGTAAAACTCTGGCTTTGGAAGGAAGTTATAGTGCATGGTTATCCTCATCCAAAACATATGGATTTACAGCAGGTGAAAGAGGCTCCCCCCAGGAAGATCCAGGTCATGTTATTAAAAGGAAGAAGACCACGGCTTCCCTGGTGGCCTAGGGATTAAGTCTCAGCACTATTACCTCTATGGCCTGAGTTTGATCCCCGCCCAAGGAGCTGACCCACATGGCACAGCAGACCTCTCCTGTCTCCCTGCTGTTCTCCTTAGAAATGTATTTCAGGAGATCACCTGTTCTGCCCCCAACTCTGTCTCTAGTGAATACTCTCATACCCCCTGCACCTCTGGCCTACACCCCAGTTCTTTTGTGCTAAAAAATAAATAAAAGGAAGGCGAATAATAGCCCTTGTGTAGGCAAAAATAAAGAAAAGTTCATCAAAATATTCAAATATGCCACCTACCAATGTGTGACTTGGAATGATTTCCTTCTATTTTACTGAGGCTTGGAGGAAGGGGGAAATATCCTCATTAGATAAATATTGTGTGGATAGAAAAGTTAAAACATGACTTTTATACCAAATATAGAGTGAGCAGTGTCAAAGATCTCTTTAGCTCATTAATTGGGAAATCAGTGGAATGATAGACTGCCTCAAGCAAGGGTAGGAGGGATTCCTGAATATATAGTTAGTGAAGGAAAAGAAAAGGCAGACGATTGGAAAGTAGATACTAAACGGGTTAGTATTTTTCAGGGCAAAAATTGATAATATTTCCTATCTTTCCTACAGAACAAAAACCAATCTTCACTTGATCTTAGCCAAAAGGCCGAGAAGCGATACAAAAATCAATCTTCTACAAATTTATAGTTGATATTACAGAATGCAGACTATAGGCAATTGCAAAGAATAGGTCAAAATAGATTCCAAAGAGAATTGGATGACCTTTACGGAGCTCTTGGTTTTCCTTATAATCTTTTTACTTTATATCAACATGTTGGATAATTTTTCATAATGATGTGATGTTTCTGGCACTTCACCGACAACCAGTAAAATGTCATTATGATTATACTTAGATGAAGACCAAATTACATAAGGCTTCATAATGAATCCTCCTTATCTCTTCCTCCCATACATTTTTCTCACCGCTCCACACTTCACTTCCTTAAATATTATTTTTATTATGTAGTTTTCTTTTGCTTATCAGAGAGTAGACACATAATAAATTCTCAGTACCTTCCCATTCAATGGAAGAATGAATCTCCTCAAATTTTATTTACTTCAAAGTACTTGCATGGTATTTGCTAATTTTCTTAACTCAAAGTGACCTACTTTAGATAGAGCTCTAAGTCAGAATGGTTCAAACCATCTCAAATTTTTCCATAACGGTCCATCTGACCATATAGATTTAAAAATGGAATAATAGCAAAAATAACAAACATGATACAATGCAAATTAGGCATATCACAGTATAGTCTTTATCAAAATACCCATGCATTCTTTGACTTTTGTCAAGAATATCTAACATAAGAATTATTAGAATTAAGATCCCTCATTAAGTAATAAATGAAAATGGACCAGCCATTCACAAATATCTTGCTTCTTATTAAGTTTTTATTACAATAGTAATATCAATCTCATATAATATTACTGACCATATTTTGTGTGACAGACATTTGCCACGTGTCTGTTCATTTTTTCTTTGAATGGAGTAAGTCTTCAGAGCTGGGGTGGGGGTAGGAAATGCAAGACTTTCCAATCAGGAGACCTAAGTTGCAGATTCAAATATGTCATTTATAAATCTCTTATGTTCTTTGAGTCTCTGTCTCTTCAGCTACAAAATGGCAACAATAATATCAGTCCTGCTCACCTCCCAAGTTCATCCAAAAGATAAATCTGTATTTGTTACAATTTCTCTAAGGGACACATACATGATATCTACTATCTATCTACCCTTTCTCTTTTTGACTATATCAAGTAGCTCTCTTCAAATGACTTTTAGATAACATGATATAAGCTTATACATGTAGATGCTAAAACAGTGGTTCTTCTATGCCCAAATTGTCCTTATTTCAGTAATCTCATCACAGAAGATTGTCCTCTGACCTCCTGTGAATGCTTTGTTATGCCCCTCCATGGAGTTGATCTCCAGTCTCGACACCAGGATAAACAACAGAGAGTCGAGGGAAATCAGGGGGTGATATGTTGAGTCACTTGCATGAATAAAGCAAGCTGCAGGAAGAGTATATCCCCTTGCCACATGTAAATGTGGACTAACTTGAATTCTACTCACAAAGAATAAGTTTGCCTGACGATGGCAGCTTCAAGAGAAAGCAAACTCCCTGTATTGGTTTTCTAACATTTCCATAATAAATTACTACAGCCTGGGCAGCTTAAAGAACAGATAATCATTTTCTCACAGTTCTGGGGCCAGAAGTCCAAGGTCAAGGTGTCCATGGGGTTGGTTTCTTCTGCGGTGCATCTCTGAGGCCTGCAGGTGCTGCTTTTGCTCTGTGTCCTCACATCCTCATCTCTTAGCCTGAGGTGTGTGTCCTAGTCTGTTCTCATGAGGACTCACTCATATGGGGTCACCAAGCACCACAATGAACTCATTTGAACATAATCACCACGTTAATGATTCTACTCCAGGTACAGTTATTTTCAGAGGTATTGAAGGTTAGGACTTCAACATAATGGATTTTGGGGGACATGATTCTGTCCTTTATACTCCTTAATGAAGCCTTCCCAGTTCCATGGGTCCATAACTTTAAATTCCTTCTTCACCACTGTGAGGGGATTCCTGACTCACACAGCATGCACAGCTGAACATGAGCTAACACCTTGGATTATAGACGGAGCTCAAGTTGTGTTGACGCAAAGTTAACCTGGAGCCACTGAGCAGGTATCTCAGGAAACTGAGCACACAGGAGGGTTAATGAGCTGGAAAGCAAGAAATACTTTTTTTTTAAGATTTATTTATTTATACAAGAACTGGGGTACAGGCCAGGGGCACGGGAGAGTGAGAGAATTCATCAGAGAGAGCGGGGAGCAGAGCAGGCAGATGGACCAAAGACGCTGCTGAGGGGAGCAGTGGGCTTAACAGGAGAGGTCTGTCACACCATGTGGGTTTCTTCCTGGCTGGCCGGGAATCGAACCTGTGCTGCAGAGGCTGCAGACAGCTTCACAGCACAGCTCTCAACCTACTGTGCCACCAGGGAGGCCCCAGCAAGAAATGATTTTTGATGAGAAGTTGGAGAAGAACTCATTTTGTGTTGAACTGGATCTTATTCTTGGCAACCCCAGCCAGAAGAATGCAGGATCTGTCATTGGGAGATCCACCTGCAAGCTACAAGTTAACTGTCTCAGTGGGATGAAACCAAAGTGGGGAACCCCAGAGTGGGGGCAGACAGTGACCCACTTTCTGGCACCTCTTCTGACAAGAGCAGTGGGTCTTAACACCATCCTCTGTGCCTCGCAGTAACCAAAGAGCAGTGTATTAACTTCCACTGATTATCCTATTTGGTTTTCTTTTCCACCTTACTGGCATCTTATTGGGAAGAAAAACCAAGCTTTGAGAGCTTCTTGTCTCAGATTGTCCAAAATAACAATTTCTATCATCTTGTAGTTTCCAAACAGCAGCAGATTAGACTCTTTCTTCTGCACCCCCAGGCACAGACATGTTGTTCAGAATTTCTTTCTTTCTTTTTTTTTTTTTTTTTTAATTTCAAAGTAGGAATGGAGGAAAAGAGAAGGATCAGGCCTTAGGCTATGCAGAAATCATACAGCACAGTAAATAAATCAGACTGTCTCTACTAAACCTCTTCTTGGCCAAAACAAAACAAGTTTGTAAACTGATGGCTGTGTCCCTGATTTGGGTAAGAAATTGCATAACACATCAGGTAGGCCAGAAAAGCACCAATAAATCAATCTTTACTAAACATAAAACGAGACTTGGCAAAGTCGAAGAAGAAAAGGAAGAAACCAAAACGTGTGCATGAAATTTCCACATTAAAAACTCATTGCTCTTGCCTGGGTCCTGATGCAATTTGAAAGGAAACAGACAATTCTATAATTTTAGCAAAAATATTTATGGTACAGTATACAAGTTCACTAAAACATTCTCTCCCAAGTTCTTTAAAAAAAAAAAAAATCAGCATTCCTTACCCCAGCAAAGGGGCTGCTAAAATAAATTTATTTTTAGTACATTTCAGAACATTCTGGATTCTAACTATAAAAAAACACAAGAGATTCCACCCTTCCCACCCTGTACTTCCATCAAAGAACTCTTTGGCCAGTTGCCCTGTGGCCCTTCTTTATCTCTTTATACTACACTTGAGAAGGGAACAGGTTGGTTGACAAGCTCAGTGCTTGCGACCAAGACCAATAGGTCAACATTGCAAAGATCAGGTGAAAAATCAGGTTGCCACTCTAGGAGGGAAAAATGAAGAATTCAATAAAAACACTGGTTTTCAATTCTGTCTCTGAAAATCCTTGGTAAGTTCTACTTTTAAAAATGTAATATTTGGAAAAGCTAAATGTGGATTTATATGAAGAATATAGATTACTATTTATATCATACTGGGTTATCATGAGCTTGGATCAAAGGGGGCAGCTATGTGGAAAGTTTAAATTATTTATTTGTTCATCCATTTACACATTCAGCAAACATTTGTCAAGTGTCTATTTTGTGCCAGGCAGGATTGCAATAATCAAATTGAAGTTTCTGACCTCAAGGGACTCAGAATATAGTGAGGGAACCAGATGTACCAGCTGGTGTTTGTCAATCATCAGAAGAGCTGGGATAGAAGGATGCACGATGCTTTGATGAGAACATGAAGGAGGACCAAGGAGAATCAGCCAGGAAATCTTTAACACTGCACGAAAAAGATGGAATTTTTAATTCTTAAAAAAATAAAAAAAGTTCTTTTATCAAACAAAGAGGAAATGAAAATAAATTGCTCCCTTTGGGCTTTCTCTTGCCATTCTCACATTTGTATTTCTCTCATGGAGGACATTTCCTCATTCATCAACAGAAACACAAAGAATCTGTGTGCGTGATGTGGACGCTTTCTAAGATAACCCCGAAATATTTCCACTCTTGATATTTGTACCCTTGTGTACGCCTGTCGCCTTAAACATGGGTGAAAACTATGTCCTTCTAATAGAATGTGGACAAGCAGTGGATGTCACTTACACAATTCCTTTGCATACAACTTAATGTGGCTTATTGGAAACGGCTCACAGCATTGACAAAGTGGGATGCTAATTCCTGCTGTGGAACTAGCCCACACTGCAAGGAAGTGCCATAGTCTCTGGCCAGTGGCCTGCAAGAAACTGAGGCCCCAGTCTAACAGGCCATAGGAATTTAATTCTGCTCACAACCATGTGTGGATGGGAGAGGATCCTTCCCCGACTGAGTCTTAACATTAGACTGCAGCTCCAGACAACAATTGCAACCTTTGGAGATCCTGAAACAGAGGACCCAGTTAAGCTATGCATGAACTCTTGCCCCACAGAAAGCAATATAGTAAGTGTGTGTTATTGTAAGTTGCTAAGTTTGTAGTAATGGTCAGGTACTTGAGATAGATTCTCTCCTTTATGGAATTTATTATTTCACTCACTTAAAATGATTTTATATAAAACTTTAAGGGACGGCATAAAAACACACCTTTCTACTGTTAATACCTTCAACCAAGAATAGTTTACTTGCATTTTCAGCGCAAAAACATTTTGATCTCATTGTACATATTATCTGTTTCTTCTTAGCTTCCAGGCATTGGCAGATGCTAAATACATCTTGCAACTCCCTCCATCTCCTTTGGAACAAGCCATGTTCTGAAGGCCAAGTTCAGCTTTTCTCCAGAGTCACCTGAGAAAGGTGAGAGAAACTCTTGCAGCTGAAGCAAAATGACTTTAAAATCCCTGAATCTTGCAGCTTCTTAACTGTTGGTTTTGAGAGATAGCAAATGTTTATGGTTAAATAAAGGTGAAACTTTAACCGGTGGCTGGAGAACCAGTAACGGGCAAGCTAGTAAGTCTTTTAGGTTGTGTGAGCAATAAGGTCTCTGCTGCAGCCCCTGGACTCTGCTGATGTAGCAGCCAAGCAGCTGTGGACATTGCACCAACAAATGAACCGATAGTTGGGCAGCATTCCCAGAAACTTTATTTACGTACATTGATATTTGAATTTCACATGATTTTCCACATGTGAAGGAGTATTCCTCTTCTGCTTTCAAAGATCATTTCAAAAAGTAAAACCTTTCTTTGTTCACGAAAGCATAAAATCAGGAGATAAACCAGATCTGGTGTGGGGGCCATTGTTTTCTGCTCAAACCATTCATTCTTAGGTGTGGTTGTGCCCATCACGGTGACTCCTAAGGATCAGGCTACTCTCCGAACTCAATTAAGGTAACTCACATTTATTAGCAGATAAGCATGGAAGGCATACAAGGGGCTGGGAGACTCAAGGAGGAGGTAAGGGGAGACAGGAGGGAGAGGTGGAGAGTAGAGGTGTGATGGGCCTCTGCTATCACAGTCACTGAGGAGGCTCTCACTCGAAAGACAGGAACAAGCCATGTTGCTCTTGAAACTGAAGGGAAACATTCAATTTTGTATAAAATCGGTGTTGAGCGGGGGAAAGGAAGTCCTGCACAATCTCCACAAACAGGTTTTATGGACCCCACACCCACCCCAGACCAAAGAAAGCCAAGACACCAAGGACTACAAATCCCATAACGCCACCACCTCCCAAGGGAGATTGCTGGGAACTGAAGGTGGGGTTAGCAGCCAGGCTTGGTATATAAGCAGACATGTGGGCCTTGAGACTCCTTGGTTTTTTGCTGGCTTCCAGCATGCTGTTGGGGTCCTAGCTCAGCGGAAATGGTAGGACGCATTCACCAATTTATCTCTTGCTCCTTTTCCCTGAATTATTCATTTATTCATTTCCCCTCCTTTTGTAAATAAGCCCTTTATTAACCTTTTTGTTTGTACCTGTGCTTGAGTCTCATTAAGCGCAGGGGTGAGGACCCACAGTCAAACCCCTGTTTCACACTGGGGTTGCCTGTAACAGTTAGAGTTGAGCCGCCAGGATAGGGACCACCTTTGTCTAATTTATTATGCTGGTTCCCAGAGGTACAGAGAGCTCTGCCTTACTCTGGGGCCTGTGGGCAAAATGATAGACACACAGACTCCTGGTGCCCCAGACTTTGGGTTCCCCACCAATACTTCCTCCCAGACTGGTCCCCACTGCTGGCATATTAATCAGACTGAAGGGGACACAAGTCTGGGTTGGCATGAGATGGGAGAGTGTTGAATGGGCGGTGCCATCCTAATGCTTGTAAGGTGGCTGTTGCCTTTGAGAAAAGTGCAACTTGTTCTAGTATGCATGAAAAGAATTGTTGAACTTGGAAAAATATCACCAGCTACTGAGCAAACATCGCCTTTAAAATGTAAATGGTTTCCTGAGTGTCACATTGCTTCTTTAGCTTTGGGCTTTGTTTTAGAGATGAAAAGGGGAATTGGAGGGGGCAGGGAGTAGCAGAAGGAGGCAGCTCTTAACAGCCTTGAATAGAGAAGATCCTCTGGTTCCAGCTGTAGAAATAGAGGCCTGCCTCTCACTAACAAGAATAACCAGACCTCTTTTCCCGTTCTTAACATGCCCAAGGCTCAGCCAGAGCTTCTGAGTGCTCATTCACCAGGAGGGTCCTGGTGCTCTTGTGAAAGACCATCTTCTGTCAGCATTGGCTGTTTACCCAAACAGAGGCAAAGCCTTGACTCCCCTTGCAAAGAGACTAGGCTCAAAGAGACTCAGAAGACAGTCTCAGGGAATGTCCTGAGTTTGCACAGTTGTCCTTTGTAGCCATTATCATTAAGGGAAGAAGCAGCGATGCTTTATTTTTTAATCATACGGGAAAACATAAAGATGGCATATTCGAAAAAATAAGTTACAGAGATGGAAGAACTTTCCAGAGACCTTTTCTTTGATTCTCTGCAGACCTGTGCTGAAATACAGTGGACACATCTCCAATAGCTTAGTCTCTTACTGAGAAACTAGCAGACTCAGGAAGCCACCCCAGGGTTTATTTTAAATCCTTCCCGCTGTAATTATCGACAGTGGATGTATATTGAGACATTAGCAAATGACATTTAGTTTCAAACAGGAAGAACACTTGTCCTTCCTGAGATGAGCGTTGCCTGTGGCATGCTCTCTCCAGAAATTATTTTTGTCTTCATCTAGGGCTAACGTCCTGGCTTAGAAGCAGGATACTGGGATAAAATTACAGATTCTTAAATAGACCTGGAAGGAATTTAAGAGAGCTTAGCTAGAGGATCACTAATCTTGGAAACAACAATCTAGAATGTCCTGGTGATTTGATGCAGTTTTGCTTAGCTAGTCAGTGCATGGGCTCATTGGAGGAAAAAAAAAAAAAGGCTTTTTTTTTCCTTTTTGCTTTTTTTCAGGTTTCCAAAGAGGATTGATTAAATTCCCATTATTCCTATAGGAATAGATCTTTTGATAGAGAAAGTAGACTGCATGGTGGGAATAAAACCAAAGACAGGGTTAATGTTGCCTCGCTTTGCTCCTTGACCCAGAGAAAGGTGTGCCCTGAGTTCAGAGAGGTTGGGGCTTCTTTGCCTTCTCTCTTAGACTGATGGGCAAGGCTGCCAGTGGGGAATGGGGGAGGACTCTGTTCTGCAAACCCACTAGTACCCTAGAAACTGGGACATTATTTGTGTTGTTAATGGGAATAGTGATCTCAGGTCAATCCTCAGGTGCAACATATATTACAAGAAACAGGTGTGGTCCTGTCATCCATAGATTTCTGCAGGAGAGACTGTCCCACGATGGGACAGGCTTGAGGGCCCTGAACCTGCCCCCATAGAGACAGGGAGAAAGGCAGATCTGGGTGCTGAAGTCCAGGTAGGACACACATTAAAAAAAAATGTAGTCAGATCTAGGTCTATTTCAAACATAACAATTCCACCGAAATTAAATTGCTTCATTATAATGTATTTACATGCACCTGTGTTGTGTTCTCTAGGCTATAACAAATTCTGAAAAGTTGATTGGACAGAGGGAGATTCTCCCAATAAATAGTGGGATGGAAGGAAAAATTCTGTAAATTGGATGCCCTTAACTCTAAAGAACTGAAGGCAGGCTCTTGTACTATCTGGGACTCCCAATTAAGGGGTCTTTTTTAGAACACTAAGAGTTAAGTGCCAGGACTGTATACTAAAACTTTCTTTGCTATCAGTCTTCATTCATTTATTCTCCATCTTATTCTATGGAGAACAGGGGAGAGTGGAGTTTGAGAAGTTTGTAAAATCATGCATATTAAAAAGAAAGACAATAAATAGGGAATCAAGCCAAAAAATCAAGTGTGAAGACCAGGGATAATACTAACTCATATAAAAATGAACACCTTGGCAGATCTTTTATTATTAATAATTGAACAAAGACTGTGGACTTGGTTCCATATTTTCTAGTAGCTTTTAGACAATCTACAGATAGTGACTGCTTGAGTGTGTGTGTGTGTGTGTGTGTGTGTGTGTGTTTGTGTGTTCAGATGAGCACATATGAGTATGTGTGTGAGTTTGCAAAATTGTGTGTGTGTGCCAGTGAGTATATGTGAGCATGAATGTGTGAGAACATGTGTGTGGTAGTTGTGTGAGTGAAAAGAAGCATGTGTAAGTATCAGTGTGTATGTTTCAAAGAAACACAACTTTTCCTCCACTGATTCCTAAGGCATATGGTACCTGATAGTATTTGAATGAATTCACAAGAGATTGGAAAAGCCATTGTGACTTATGTAGATTTCTCACAATGAAGAAAACTTGCCCATGCTGTACAAAACAGTAAGTTATAATTTAAGCCAAGTTTAGAAAAACTTATATTTTAAAATCTCATATTTGTGATTTTTCCTATAGATCTGTGGTTTGTTCTAGAAAAAGTTAAAATTAAGTTTGATTTCTTTGAGCTCATACTGTCAGGGCTGGGTGACCGTGATGGTATGACCCAGAAGCTTCATGAACAACCAAGGATCCCTTTTGGAAATGTAATATTTCTTACAGGTCATCCTACCAGTGGTTGGGACACAGAGGGTCATTTGGCTGAGGTGACTGTGAAATCACAGGAATCAGGATTGTTAATTATTTTGTCTAGAGTCTCCATGTAGTCATCTCAAAATGGAAAGAGTCGGTATCTGTACACCTTCTAACTTTTTTTTTTTTTTATGATTCTGCATGTCTCTTTTTTTAGATGTCAAGTTTAAAAACTCACTGTGTATGATATCTGAATTTCTGGAATTTTTTTTTTTTTATGGAGATGTTAAATGGCATGGAATAGCAATCTTATAGTTTTTTTTTTTTAAGATTTGTTTTTGCACTGCCTTGAAATCCTTCCTTCAGCGAAGTACTGGGAACAGGAAACATGTAAATCTAGGCATCAAATAGTAACAGGGAAAAAGGAGCTAGATGGTATTTACCTGCAGCTGAAACAATACAAATATAAAGAGGTGAAAAAAATAGATTTATTTTTGTATACAAGAACTGGGGGATAAGCCAGAGGTGTGGGAGGGTGAGAGGATTCACCAGAGACAGAGTGGGGAGCAGAACAGGCAGACTGACTGAAATACACTGCTGAGGGGAGCAGCGGGCAAGTCAGGAGAGGTCTTCTGTGCCATGTGGGTTGCTCCCTGGACGGGGATGGAACTCGTGCTGCAGTGGCTGCAGATAGCTTCATAGGTTGCATCTTAACCTCTTGCGCCACCAGGGAGGCCCTCAATCTTATAGTTTTTATTGTCTTTGATTTTTAGTGAATAACAGTCCTGGCTTATTATTACCATGTGCTTTGCATTGTGGTAGATTGTGTGTCTAAAATAATACTATTTAGTCATCACATTTAGTCTAAAAATAATAGTTATATCATGCTATCCCAGATGATGAAATAGTTTATTAACCTGCCAAGGTCAACCAATTCATTTATACTCTGAATTCAAGGTTAAAATCCAGAGCAATGACAACAGGGAATTTGTTAACCCCAGATTCACTGGGAGCAAGTCTTCACCATGTCCTGGTAGGAGGAAGTTAAGCAATGACAAGGAGTTAGAGAGTTTTGTCTTGTGAGAATGACTCTGAGGTGTTGGGGGAATTGGGGTTCGTTCTGATGTCACAGAAAGGACCACTCAGCAGCTTAAGAAAGCAAAAGTCAGAAGTCACTTAAAAACTATAAATGGGGTGGAGAGTCAGAGAACCAAAAGTTGGAATCTTGGGGTTCCATGCTGTGCAAGGGGAGCTGGGGGAAAGTCCTATGGCAGGGAATGGGGGAGGGGTCAGTGGGGAGAGTGGAGGGGCTTGGGGTACAGAAGGGGGAGGAAAGGCGAGCAGGTATTCCAATTGCCCAGCCCTATGCACTTCAGGCTTTACTTTGATAAAGTGATTTAGTTTCTTTATTTCACGCTTAACAGGAGTGGAAGCAGAGCTGGAAGCTAATGAGTGAGAGGTTACATAAAATGACCCTTTCTAAGTGGTGTCCCAAGAGCAAGCTGAAATTCATGGCTGAAAATGACTGTAAATGGATATTGATGTGAGCACAGGAATTTAGAAATTCCTTCTCCCTCGTATGAGAAAGACAGCAGCAAACTTCAGTTCACGAGCCTTCATTCCCGCTGGTTCTTCCTAATCTCAGCAAACATACATGTGTCCTCGCTCTGAACTGTGTGTTCATACAAACACCAGCAATGGACTTTCTTGAAGTCTCCAAAAGTCCCAGCTGCAAGGTGGTGAAAATGTTTGCTCCATTGCGCCAACTTGCCTTTCTCCTCCACAATCTCTTTGGGAATATTTATCTTTTATGACTTACAAAAAAGATTCCTGGCCTTGGAGGAAAGACAGATGAACAAATTAACCCCTGTGGGATTATACTGGCTGCTTCTGGTCATGCTGCTCTACCTAGACTAATCTTTTCTTCCTCATATCCCTGAATAGGAGATGTGGTCTAATGAGGAAAATCATTATTAGTAGGATATTTATTGAGTGCCCCAGAGGTCAATGCTTCTCTTTGCTTTGCCGTCCTTACTTGATTCAAAGAAATAAAGATTAGAAAGCCTAATTATGTGGCATTTGGTACTTACTGTGTGCTTTAAGATGCGTATCCATGTTGGCAGAATGTCTATTTCTACTACTTTTATGTAACAAGTTGAATATTTCTCCTACGTTTCCAATTGCAACTCTAATAGTTCAAGACTTAAGTCTTTGTATTTGTTCAGGGTGCATGGATTGTGCTTGAATAAGACAATTATGGTCAAGTTTAGGGTGCCTAAGATGGAGATCCTTATACTAGCTATTTTTTAAGTCTCATAGAAACAGAGAGGAGAACAAAATGAGGACACAAAAACTATTTTTTAAGATATAACTTCTGTGGCTTGAATTCAGCACCTGATGGAAATTCAGACTATAAATCCCCACCTGAGTAACATAAGATAATGTTTATGAAAGGGGCCTTGAGAGAGAACATGATCCAGATCTTTGCCTGATCATCTGAGGTCAGATGGGGTATGTACAGGAATAGTTTTTAAAATGGTAACAATTGTTATGGTGCAGGCACCAGGGACTCAGCATGGAAGGTGGCAGTCTCTTAGAAGGAGGATTCTAGAAGACCCCAGATGTTCCAGAGACTACTATCATTTGTCAGAGGACAATGAAGAGGGAGGTGGGGGTGGGGCCAGGGTGCAAGGTAGACAGGACCTCAGGACAATAGCTCTGCATAAAGTCATACAGATGTCTTCAACATTTTAACAAGGATCATGAGTGTTCTGGAACAAAGCATACAGGTTTTAGCCCACCCCTCACATGGTTTGGGAAAGAGGAGACAAATGGAAAATGATTACTCAGAGTTCTTACAGAAGATCTATAGAATAGTGTATCTAGGGAGATATCAGATGGATATACTGAAGAACTTTGTTAGATGAAAAAAATATTCAATAAAGAGTTATCTTATCCTAAGAAAACTCTTAGGGCTTATGTAGCTGGGGGCAGGGGTTGGGATGAGGCCTAAGAAACATTTGAAGTTTGGAGAGAGACAGACCTCAGTTTGAATTGGTCCAGAGTTTTAGTGGTGTGTCTTAGTGTGCAAGTTACTAATCCCTGGCATGTTTCTTTAGCTGCAAAAAGTACTCCTTGTGTGAATTAAATGAGATGATTCATTGGCCAGTGTCTAGCACAGAATGGAGATTCCATAAATATTTCATGTGATTCCTTCACTTTGTTTATATGATCCCTGTATCACATCATTAATATTTACTGCCAGGTCTTATCTCTGTTACTGCACAAAGAGCAGATTCTTAAAGGAGTTACCATGTTTAGAAGATGTTGTCCCCATTCCTGTCACCTAGAACAGAACCAGCGAGGCAGTTAATGATCAATAAATATTCACTGACCATCTCTGATTCTGGGATGTGGGGGGAGATTTTATCCTTAGGATTTACTCTCTATCCCTTTAATCTGCTTTTCCTTTCTCCTGGATGCTTCCAAGCTTCTCAACATCCTTAAACTGTTACTTGGGTGAAGTACCTTCCAGGGGTACATGCGTGAAGACTAAAACCATGTCATTGGAATCCTTCTGAATATTTTAAAGATCATATTTCCTTCACTACTCTGCAAATCTCATTCACCTGTGCTGAGTCTTCATATCCCTGTCCGATTATACTCTTTAAACATATCCAACACAGCCACATGAACCCTACACAATCTTTCTCTACCCAAAAGCAACTTTAGTCCCTGAATTTATCCAAGAACTTCCTTTTAACTACTTTATCATTTCTTTATGTAGTCATGCTGAGAGGCAATGCTCTATTCCAGTTTATTCCAGTTAGCAGCATCAACTCAGGAAGATGTATGGGTTCAAATCTCAGTTCCATTTACTAGCTTTATGACTCGGAGCAAAGGTAATTAGTCTCTATGCCTTTGTTTCTCCAAAAGTATAAAATAATGTCAATATTCATAGCTGCTTTTAAAGGTTATTTTAAAAGTTAGCTATTATTGTCTGTAAGGAATTTAAAGTAGTAGCTGATAAACAATACACAGCAATAGCTATTTGTAATTATTTAAGACCTTTCTTTCCTGCTTTTAAGTTTATTTTTTGTATAGATCACTGTATTAAAAAATTTTCATGTTTGCTTTTATTTATTGAGGTGACTTTTGTTTACAACACTGCATGTGACTCAAAGACATAAGACCATACCTCCTCAGATGCCTGTTACCACACCCACCACCAAGTCACCCTCAGCCTTAGTCCTCTGTGCCCCTCCCTATCTGCTAGCCTTAATTCCATAGTCTGATTTCTAGGGTTTGTTACTGGTCTGGTTTTGTCTGACCCTTTGTTTTGTTTCTCTATATTCCACATTTAAGTGAAACCAAGCAGTATTTGTCTTTCTCCTTCTGACTTGTTTTACTTTATCCCCTCCAGTTTCATCCATGTTGTTGCAAATGGCAAGACTTCATTCTTTATTGCTTTTATAGCTGAGTAGTATTCCAATATGTACATACACCACATGTTTCTAATCCACTCCTCTGTTCTCGCTGTCCTTTATAATGCTTACATTGTTTAAGGTAAATTTGAAAGGTCATATTATCTGGAAATTTCTGAGAAAAAAAAGCATCTACACAATGTCACAAGGATAATTATTATAGCATTCTTAGTTTAGTAGAAAAAGTTAGATATAATGTAAATGTCTATTAATTGACAGGTGGGTAGTGAAATGAACTAGATTACACTGACATGAAGATTATAATACAGCCATTTAAAATAATAAAATTTTCTAAGCTATGTTGTCAAGGATAAGAAAGCAAGTTATAGGATAGAATATATATCACTTAGGAAGAGCTATTAAAAATAGAAACCATGTACAATATTTCTACATAAAATATAGAAAGAGTAGTTTGAAAAGATACACACTAAAATAATAGTGGAACTGAGTATAGTAAATATTTATTATTTTATTATTTTTGGCCTCCACCAAACCATCTGTATCCATCCTCCTCCATCTGACTCCCTTCCCTATGCCCTCCACATTTCCCTCTCCCTCCTGTGGTAACCATTATCTTCTGTTTGCAAATTCAAATTTTTGTTCTATTGTTTGCATGTAATTATGTTTTGGGTGTTTATATTCTGCAAACGGGTGAAACCATCTGAGACCTGCCTTTCACCTTTTGACTGATTTCACTCAACATAATCACCTCAAGGTCCACCCATTTTGTGCCAAATGCCACTGCCTCATCTTTCTTCACATCTGTGTAATATTCCAATGACTATATGCTCCACAGTTTCTCCATCCGTTGTCTGTTGAAGGGCACTTGGATTGGTTCCATGATTTGGCAATTGTAAACAGTGCTTCTATGTACATAGGTGTAAATAGATCTTTTTGTGTTAAATTTTTCATGTTATTTGGATAGAGACCTAACAATGGCATTGTTGGGTCAAATGGGATTTCCATTTTTATTTTCTTGTGACATCTCCATTCCATTTTCCACAGGGTCTATACCAGCTTGCAATACCACCAAAGTGGATGAGAGTTCCTTTTCACCACAACCTTGCCGACACTTGTTAATTCCATTCTTTTTTATATGGGCTGCTGTCACAGGTTGCAGTGCTATGGATATAATCAATATTTTTTGTTTTATTTATTTCTGTAGTAAAAAATTATAATGCATGTCTTATATAATGAAAAGTTAAAATAAGGATGAGTGAAGTTAAAAACAAAACTAATTTGAGTAGTCTAGTTCAGTGTGGTGTTGGAAGCTATTGACTTTTTTTTTTAAGATTTATTTATTTTTATACAAGAGCTGGGGTACAGGCCAGAGGTGCCAGGGGATGAGAGGATTCACCAGAGACAGGGCAGGGAGCAGAACAGGCAGACGACAGAAATGCACTGCTGAGGGGAGCTGCCGGTGTGACAGGAGACATCTGCCACACCATGTGGAAATCTCGCCAGCCGGCAGGGATTGAACCTGCTGCAGACAGCTTCACAGCATGGTGCTCAACCCACTGCACCACCAGGGAGGCCCAGAAGCTATTGACTTTTTGTTTTAAAGTAGAACTCTGTTTCTTTCCAGAATTAAGAGAAATGTCATGAGACAAAGTTTGTTTATTGACCGATGAGTCAACAGGGCCAATGAGCTCAACCAGTTGGAATCAATGGCATCCTTTCTTAAACATGTGCATATAAACAAATCAATAGCACCATTTCATCAATATTAGGGGAATAAAGATTTAATGTTAAGTTTCTTCATGCACTTTTCCAATTAAGCACTGGACGTTTAAGGAATACATTAGAGTTAAACAAATCCAAGAAAATCATCCCTGTGGCTTCCCTTCATGTATTAGAGGAGACCTGATTCTGCTCTGTGGTTTGCAGGTTTTTATTCTATTTAGAATCTTGTTGGGTCCCCCACCCCCACCCCAGTATCTAGGATCTTACAGCTCAATGGGAGACTTTTCCAAACCCAAAACAAAATATCACTATGTTTTTGAGTTTGGGAAATTGTGACAATATGACTTTACTGATTTTTTTCCCTTCTGATTTTATTTTTGGAAGGAGCTGAGTAAACATACCCCACTGTCGGTCACAAGTGTTCGAAGGCCAACCAAGTGTTTATGAACAAGGCCTGAGTTTCTGCTGCACCAGCTGCATTGTCCTTCTCACATGGGTAGATTGTAATCTCTTTGGTGGACAGGAACTCTGGCCTTTGTTGTACTGAAAATTCTCATAAACTCAGACAAGGAAATGTGAGCAACTGCAATAGGCAAGCATCCTCCAATGAAAACACCAGAATTCCTGGGATCTTGCTGCTGTCTGAGTGAAACCTTGGCCCATGGAGAGAGAGAGGAAGATACTGATCACACTGCACCGTCCCGGTGCAAAGTCTGTTACTGCTGCAGCACCTGGATTTTCCCTCACTGGGCACCAGGTGTGCTCACAGCATTAATCACAGGATGGTGCATTCTGGGACTTGGTGTTAGGAATGAGACTTGGCCACTGGTGAACCTCACATCATTTCTTCAATGGGAGGTGGTGTGGAAGATTAGAAATACAAAAACACATATACAGATTCTCAAATGGGAACAATCAGCCAGATTGGAAAAAAATAAAGCCTGCCAATTCCAAATATAGGGGAGAACACAAAACAATGGAAACTCCTTACACTACTAAAATGAGGGTGCATTTGGCATGCACCAGTTATATCAAACATGTATACTAGATAACACATTCGTGTGTTTCTATAATGTAATCCCACGCATAGGCCTGAATGAACAGAGCTACATGTAATCACATGGTATTTGACATTATGCTAATCTGAAACTTAATCCTAAACTTACTATTTACCATGTGATACTCTTGGACAGAGTTTAATATTCTATGTCTTAGTTGTCTTATCTGTAAAGCAGATGATAGATAACTTCTTAAGTTTATCCCAAGACTTTAATATATGCAAAAAGAATCTGGAGTATACAGAGATGTAGTACTTTTATTTATTCATTAGGCAAATGTGACAATAGAAATGTGATTTACAGAATAGTACTGTCATTGATAGTGTTTTGATAAGATAGGGTTATTGGATGAGAAAGACTTTGGTAATATTTCAAATGGAGAGTGTGATTCTATGCTTCAACACCTCACAACTCTCCCTGTTCAGTATTTGAGAGCCCATTAAAATGAAAGCAAATTGTCCTCATTGGAATATTGTTTGTAAATCTCACTTATTACCATAGCCTCTTTGCAAATGTCACTACTGATAACATCTAAATCCACCTCAGCAATAGCTAAACCTTGCTCCCAACCTTTATCTGATTTATCACCTGAACCAGGTATTAATTAGACACCTGCTACAAACCCGTAACACTGCTAGGTGCTGGGTAGCCAAGTAGTTTACCATCTAATGTAGAATGTGAGAGTGAGAGGAACAATCACCAAAATGTAAAATGTTATAAGAGAAAGGCTAATTTGCATCATAAACAAAGAGCTTTGGGGAAAAAAGAGTTAAAATCAACCTATTGGTCATCTGATTCTTTTGGGTAACTTCATTTAAATCTAGAATAAAAATCTTTGACTTGGGATATGAGATCCTGAATTCTCTTGTGACTCATAGTCCCTACCTTTTGTCCATTTGCATCTTTCTCCTTTCAGTCTTCTCAAAAGATACTGAAGACACCTGGATTCATAATAACAAGGCAGCAATCCTAGAAAATTATTTAATGAAATGCATTTGATTCTTGTGTCGATTCAAAAGGTATTCATCTTCATAGAATGAGATCTGATTTCCAGTCTACACTCATCTCAATTTCTATGTTCTCCAGTTACATCTAGGTCAAAACAAACTAGTTTAGCAATTTCATTGTTCCCTGGGTGTCTTACATTTTTTCTTAATTTAATAATTTCCATTTTATAGTATTTGGAACTTTTATTACACATTCCCTCCAGTTTGCTTTTTAAAATGCTCCTTAGAGCTCTGAAAGCAGAGGGAAACTCTCCCTCCTACAAAAATCTTCCCCCATTTCGAAATCCCACAATGCTAGGCCCAACGTAGAAGTAATGCTGGAAAATATGTGACTGAATTTGCTTCTTTGGTCATCAGGGTTTGCTGCGTTACTGAAAGGGATTGAATTGAACTGTGTCATTGGATAAATTGGGGCAGTTGAAGCAATTTATCCCATTTTAACATGTATTTTTTTAACTCATTACCAAGAAACAATTAAAACGTATGTATTGTTCTCCAATGTTCAGGTTAATTGAAATTGAAGCCATATATATTCTGACAATAACAGTGGCAGACAGAGAAGCTGCCTGAAGTGGAGAAGGGAAAATATAAAGTGTGTTTGTTGTACAAATTGTGCTTAGGCTACAGCATATTTGTCTCGTCTGACAAAATACAGCAGGGACAGTTTCTGCTAATGTTAATACTAAACAAAATAAGCATTAATCAAATGATTGTTTCTTGCTGCACAAGTCTTTTTCTACAGCTCCACCAATGATATTTTGACCAGAAAAACAAAACAAAAAATAATGGTTCCAGGTGAACTCTATCCAGCACACAGCAAGAGATCTATGAAGGATACATAAAGTGTCTACCGATTAACTGTCTTCATCTGCCTCTACCAGTTTGTGGATGATTCTGTTTTCATTTCTCACCATTGTGTGGGAGAACAGCCGATTGTACTGAGCATGAATCAGCAACCAAAATAAGTGGCAGGGTAACTAGGAGATGTCATTTGACCTTCAAGCTCATTTTCTCCTGTCCCTATTTCATCTCTCTCCCTGCAACCTCTGCCTCTCTTCTCAGTTTGTTTGCTCAGCAAATAAAACAACAGATAAAACACTCTAATTGCCTGAACAAGCTCATCTTTCTTGGATTTCTAGAAACATTCATTTGTGAAACACATGGTAATTTATTCATCTTTGTGGCAATATAAGCACAATTTGTACCATAAACACACATTGTATTTTCCCTTCTCCACTTCAGGCAGCATCTCTGTCTGCCACTGTTATTGTCAGAATATATATGGCTTCGATTTCAATTAACCCGCAAATTGGAGAACAATACATAAGTTTTAATTGTCTCTTGGTAATGAGTTAAAAAAAAAAAACACACGCTAACATTGAATAAATTGCTTCGACTGCCCCAAAGCAGGCAATACTTGTTTTGACATATCATTGCATCCTTTATTGTCAGTCATTTGAAATCTGTAGGGAATAGGCAAGACAAAAATACTCCAAATTCTCCTTTGAAAACCTGCAAGGATAAAGCTACTTGTAGGATTCGGCTTCAGGGTATACTGACCCCTAACTGAGAGATACTCTGATGTACTTACTAAACCTTCTGTGACTATAATTTAATAATGAAAGTTTGGAGAGGGGAGATCCTCTGACTGAGGGTTTTGCTACTGCTGCTGTATCATTTAGGGGTGAGAACAGCAGATGGAGCTTACTGTGACAACTATGATGGGATGTTATGGTGGAGTGGGCAGCTATCCAAAGCCAAGAGAGAAGATGGACCTGTGAGTCTAATGCTTCTCAATTTGGAGATTCAGTCCCAGTTGTAATAATGCTGAAGGGAGAGGTGGAGACCTCAGGAAGGGAGGAAGGAAGAAAGGTTGGGAAAGATCTTCAAAGGGAAGGAGAGATGGAGGAAGCAAATAAAATGGCTGCTACCTAGTATAGAAATACTCAACACTCAAAGAGATACAAATAAACCATTTTTGTCTTTCACCCATAAACTATGGGTCCCCTTGGAGTCATCTATTCCTAAACATTTGAGAGATTATGAATCTAACAACCACGGCACATGATTTTTTTTTTTTAAAAGATTTATTTACTCATGCATACAAGAACCAGAGTACAGGCCAGAGGTGTGGGAGAATGAGAGGATTCACCAGAGACAGAGTGAGGAACAAAAAAGGCAGACTGACCAAAATACATGCTGAGGGGAGCAGTGGGCAAGACAGGAGAGGTCTGCCGTACCATGTGGGTAGCTCCCCAGCTGGCCAGGATCGAACCCACTCTGCAGAGGCTGTGGACAGCTTTTCAGCGCTGCACTCAACCGCCTATGCCATGAGGGAGGCCCGACCAGGGCACATGAATGTTTGCAATGAATTTCTCCACAACCTGATGAATTACAAGGCAATTTTATCAAACATAGGTAAGGGAAGAAACTTTTTTTTTATAGTTTATCTTTAATTTGCTCACATAAACACAGGATTAGTGCGAGCTTCTTATACAGATGCAGAGAAAATAAAGGTATTCAAGAAAACAGAATCCAGAGACTGTTAGTGGACTTCATCCTGAAAAGAAGCTGTGGATGTAGATAAATCACAGCAAAATCTCTGCATCGATGTAACCAGGATACTCCTCTGGAAGCTGTAATCATTTCTCTAATTACTATACGACCCCCATATTTTTGGCCAATGCTGTGGGGTTGCCAAAAAGTTGGTCAGGGGCTGTAATCCAATAAATGTTTTATTTTCAATTTCACATTCACAAATTAAACCACAGCTGCAACCCAGATCAACATGATCTGTTCAGAGAGGCATAGGAAAAGTCAATTAGTTTTTCCACTCTCTGGGGCCAAATAGGCAATTAGAGTAAGAAAATGGGGTGGGGGAGAGAAGGGGTCTGTGACTATTTTGGAGACAAAGACTCTGAAGACTGAAATGTCAATACGGATCCATCCAACCAAAGTGTTACTTTCTAGACAGATGTTTTCATTTGATTAGGTTATATAATCACAGAAGATACGACTGATCATCTTATATTCACACCAGTGTCTGACAAAATATGTTTTGTGATATTTGTTGAATGGTTGACGGAATGATTGACTGGAACATAATCCATCCAGGTAATCACATTCATTTTACCACTTGCTACCGAGAAATCTTTTCCCAGTTCCTCCCCATTTATAGTCGTCAGATCACACTGTCCTATATTTGGGATAATAGAGAGCTGTCAATGTAGCAGATGTCTGGGTTAGCAATCCAATTGACTCACTCTTTTGTGAATGCTGCCATAAACAGTGGGGGAGTTCAAAATTAGATGAATCATCACCTCATTTGTCACTTGGTTTGCCCACCTGCTGACATGGATTCACTCTTCCTCAGAATCTTCTCTGGCGGAGATAACGTATTTTCCTCTTATTGGAAACAATTGAAGGTTGACCCTGGGAAAAGCCCTAAGGGAATTTAGTGTTTATTATATTCTTATTTGCTACAAACATAGATAACCTGTGTTTGAAAATAGTGGGTGGGAACGGAAATTTAGCTGTGCCCTTTGAAATATTCTTATCAGTGAGTATCACATCAATTGCAAAAATTCCATGGACTATTGCTCATGGGGAATCATCTCCCTCCTCTTCCCCAAAACTGTAGGATAGAATCATGACTCGAAGAACAGAGTCCTAACAGCATGTTCTCCAGGATTCTTTATGGATTGCCTGGGCCTGGGAGCTTAATGATCTTTATAATTGAGCCACAGTGGGGTATTGTCACCTTTGCCTGCCCTTGACCTCCATTTCCTACTGTCCATGGCGCTCTCTCCCCACCTGTGTCTGCTTTTCCTGTTGATTCATCGATGCTTAGCTCCAATCATTTGAGTCACAAGTATTTCCCAGGCCTCCCTAGCCCTTATTAAATCTTCCTCTCCTGAATTCCAATATATTACTTTAAAAAATTTATTGTTCATTACTTATCAATGATTGTTCTTAATTACTGACTCAAGAAATGTCACTGCTAATGGCGCTAGTGTTACCTTCCTCTGAGCAATCTCTGAGCTTCTTGATGGCGTGGAAGTTGTATCTGGGGTTTTCTCTTAGAGCTTTCACAAAGTAGGAATTCAATAACTTGAGTTGAATTGTATGAAACATTCCTTATGGGGCTTTTAATCTGATTGGGGGAAAAAGATGAGCACATTAAACAAAACTAAGAGAACAGCAAAGCATCAAAAGTAAAATTGCAAAATAATGTGGTGGGAAAAGAATATCTGAATTATGGAGAAATGTTCCATATAGGCACTATTTATTTTTAAATATTTATTTATTTATACAAGAACTGGGGTAGAGGCCAGAAGCGCAGGAGGGTGAGAGGATTCACCAGATACAGAGCAGAGAGCAGAACAGGCAGATGACTGAAAACACCGCTGAGGGTAGCAGCGGGCGAGACAGGAGAGGTCTGCCATGCCATGTGGGTAGCTCCCTGGCCAGCTGGGGATCGAACCTGTGCTGCAGAAGCCACGGGGGGACAGCTTCACAGCACTGCACTCAACCCACTGCACCACTAGGGAGGCCCAGGAACTATTTAAATGGAGTAAGTTCTTCAGGAGAGGTTTCTAGAAGCACCTTTTGTGCTAAATATGAAAAGATATTATTTCCTCAGCCTAGTGACTAGTGTGTTAAACAAGTTTATTTTTTAAAGAAGGAATAATTATTTCAGAGTATGAAGTGACAGAGGCAATTTCATATGCAACATGTAGAAGTGTCCCTTACTATCAATGTTCTGAAAAGTACTTTGGGATTAGCAGGAAATTTTAGAAAACCCATGATGTTCCTTCCTATATTTCATGTCAAGTCATCTATTCCACATAAATAAGCAGAAATTGTAGCAAGGGTTTTTATATACATGGATATTAATGACTCCTCTTATCCTCATAGTTAGACTGATCATCCTTCAATTCTTCTCACAACCATGCTCTGGACTCTAGGCTGCCCCAGGGCCTTTGCCCTGGATTTTCCTTCAACTTGAGGTATTTTGTTCCCAAACTTTTCTTCCCCTAGATAAATCCCCTCACTCAGCTTGAACATCACTTCCAGAGCATAACCCTTTACGACTAATGTCCCTGCCGTCACAATGGAGTCTGTTGAGAATCTTGCTTCTCCAGATACTTTAAGTTCCACCAGAGTGGGAGGTGTGTCTTTCTTGTTACCACTTCTGAGTATCAAGCACAAGGCCTGTTTCAGGGTAAGGAGGCTCAACTCAATCTTGTTGAGTAAACACAAAAATAGTGATAATAGCCAAGTAACTCAAAATCTGAAAGAGAGACACAAGTTTAGAAATGATATGATCATAACATGGTGTATGGTAACAATTGAAACAGTTAGACCTCCCTGGTGGCCAGGGGTTAAGTCTCAGTGCTACCACTGGGATGGCCAGAGTCCAATCCCCGGCCAGGGAGACAACCCGCATGGAGCAGCAGACCTCTCCTGTCTTGCCTGCTGCTCCCCTCAGCAGTGTATTTCAGTAGATCCACCTGTTATGCTCCCCACTCTGTGTTTGGTGAATCCTCTCATCCCCCACATCTCTGGCCTACAGTGCAGTTCTACACAAAATAAGTAAATAAC
This sequence comes from Talpa occidentalis, assembly GCF_014898055.3. NCBI lineage: Eukaryota > Metazoa > Chordata > Mammalia > Eulipotyphla > Talpidae > Talpa > Talpa occidentalis. Next base: position 129,138,516 of record NW_023605083.1, on the reverse strand, counting down.
AATCTTACAATAAAGAAATAATTCTTTAAAAAATACAAAACAGCATTCACCTCTGATCATCACACTGGCAAATGTTTACAATTATAAATGCAAAAAAAGAAAAAGCTGTAAGTTAACCAAGCATGATGCCATGTTTGCAAGAAGTGACTCTCAGCCAGGAAGGTTGGAAATGATCACCGTGGCCTGGAGAGATGGTGGGTTCATGTATGTTTTCCAGTGAAGGCTTGGGCTCTGGAGTCAGCAATAATTGAGATGAGTGAAAGCTGTGATCTCATGGAATTTACATGTTCATGGTGTGGAAGCTGATTGAGTGAATAATTAAATACACAGAAAAGCTCTACCCAGCTATGATGGCTTCAGGGCACAATCACAGAGCACAAAATTGCAAGGTGTCTCTTGGGGGTGGGTGTGGGAGGAGCCCTGATTGCCCTAAGTCCAAAGAGTGAGGAACCCAGCAAGTTCCTCAAGAAGGACAGGGCTTGTGATGATTTAGATGTCTTCCTTATACTTTTCTGTATTTGTATTTTTTTCACAGTAAGCACAGAATCATGTGAGAGAGAATATTAAGATAATCATGTGAGAGAGAATATTAAGAGAGAATATAAGATAAAGCATATGCATAGTTACACAATTTGCATAGAATAGTGTGAGTCACATAATACATGTCTGATTAATGTTAATTACTGAGGGAAGGGAGGAAGGGGTAGGGGGAGAGAGAAGAGCAGTGCTGTTCCCCATGTGCTCATCACCACCATTATTTTTAAAGGCTGTGCAACACTTTCCACCATCCATATCATGCAACAGAGATGCTTTCTTTTATTTTTTTTTTTGCAATTTTTTTTAAAGATTTATTTATTTATGCATACAAGAGCTGGGGTACAGGCCAGAGGTGTGGAGGGGTGAGAGGATTCACCAGAGACAGAGTGGGGAACAGAACAGGCAGACTGACTGAAATACACTGCTGAGGGGAGCAGTGGGCGAGACAGGAGAGGTCTGCTGCACCATGTGGGTATCTCCCTGGTCAGGGATCGAACTCATGCTGCAGAGGCTGTGGACAGCTTTATAGGTTGTGTCTTAACCCCTTGCACCATGAGGTAGGCCCCAGAGATGCTTTCTTGACAAAATGAACCATTTGTATATACAGCATTTGTCTATCAGATATTTTCTCATGGCCTATTTCCAGAAGTGCACTTATCTGGTCCGTGGGTGTGAGCACTTTAATATCTATGATGTATTTTGCTATTCATTCATTATAAAAGGGCCTTTAATAATATCCAGCACCAATAGTAGATTATGACATCTAAAAGACAAAAAAAGTGCCTTTCTGAGGTTTTACTTTGAGTGGATTTTCATTGAACACATATAATATGTTTGAAACAAATTGTGTGTCTTGTAGATTCCTTGTCACATTTTTGTTCACTTTTGTATCAGTGAGTTATTTTCCCTGCAAATGTTGTATTTTAAACTCCTGTCTTTTCTATTTAATTTTTATTGAAATTCTAGGGCCTTTCTTAGCCTCTTTTGTAACATCATTTTCCTATTCTGTTCTTCACTTTTGCATGTCTTGTTACACTTAACATGCATAAATTAATTTTTTTGTGATGCAGCCAACTGATTCTTTTTGTGACTTTACTTTCTTTTATAATTATAAACCTATTTTGCTTTCAAACATTTAATATTTACCATTTTTGCATTCTCTCTATATATAATTTTCTATAGCAGAGGTTTGAGAGACCAAATTTTTCATTTTTCAATTTGCAAGCTATGTATTCAGATATGTATTTTTGTGCATACTCAATATTTTAAAATAATGCATTTGGAACTCACATTTATGCTTTACTTGCTACTTTTGAACTCTTGTCTTAAGCTAAGTTAATAAAGCAATGAATATCCTGATAAACAATTTGAGAAATGAATATCCTGATAAACAATTTGAGAAATATTAGTTGAAATGCTTTTGTATATTTTCAACATACTCCTACTTTTTTATGTCTTATTTATTAGAGAGTGATAGCTATTTTAATATATTTTTAAACAAATGAACAAAAACCATATTGTCCCTTGCAGGAGGGGAATTTAATAGGAGACAAGATATATTTGTCTCATATTAATAGGATAGGAGGATTATGTAGGGATTTGTTTTGAAAATTAACAATTTGACTATGACATTAAAAAAGAAAAAAATTTTCTAGGTTTTTCTAAGGGACTAGAGAGAACCTTGAATGACTGGTTCAAGCTCATCAAGTTTATAATAAAAATGACAGCTGACAGCAATGAATATTAATTGGACATAGTGACATGGAGACCACCCTAAACGAGCTCTTGTTTCTTTCTCACTATTGTCTTCTGTGCAATCGGTTTACGAATGAGGAAGTTTAGTGTGATACCCTGGCTTTAGTATGTGCGTGAAGAAACTGAGCACACACAAACAAAAGTGCCTTATTAAAAATTACAAAGTTGAGTCAAGACATTCAAAAAATGACATGCTGATTCCCAGGGCAGTTTTTATTTTGCGTGGCTGGTGCTGGATAGCACACGCACTCTTGCAGAATCCTCTCTGAATCTAATTTCAGGTCCTGAAAATACCCAGTGCACAAAGATGGAAATGTGTGAATACTCTTACATGCTTTCAAAGATTCCATCTTGTGGTTATTGGTAACTCTCACAGTTGTGACAGATAGAGGCAAAATAGTTAATCATCATTAACTGTCATACTCCTTCTTGTCCTCTCTTGCCAAATCTGTTAGATGATTTAAAATATAATTAGATGATTTCTTAGGCTTCGTTTTGCAGTGATGGGCTGCAATTCTGGCTGAATTTCAGGTGGTGTCATCACATCCTGCATTTTCATTGTCATTTTCTCTGCCAGCATAATTCCCTGGGGGAGTGCCCTGTGCCAGGCTTATCATCCTATATTCTCTACTCTGTTAAAGATGTCAAGGAATGCGCCATTACCACCTGACCTCCCCCCAACATCCCAGTCATTGCGAGCACCCACCTAAGAGTTATGTGGAGGGAGTATAAAACCTGTGCTTGATCTTTTGTCTCCTGCAAATTAGTGGAGCACTTTTGGACAGTGACTTAACCTTTCTCATTCTCAATTTACCACTGTAAAAGGGGACTGAAGTTGCACGGAGTCTTTAGTGATTTTGTAGACATTTCTATCTGTGGTACATGTCTTTTTCTCAATAAAGGCTATTTCTTTGGCAAAGGCCACTAAATTGGGTAGCATTGATATCATGGTTGAGTCTTAACAGAAGTACTTCTTTTACCAGAACCCCTCCTTGCATATGAATATGGTCTTCTTAATCAGGTCTTCATCTCTTTGGGAATGTTAACAGTAAGGACTAAGCATTCCTATATCACAATCCTTATAAGCATGCTTCTTAGTCTAGAGAAAGGCAGCTGCTCCTCTCCATTCTTTTCTATTCCATTTCCCCCATAGCTTTTTTTATTGAAGATGAAATTTCGTAGTAGGATCAGAGGTGGAAGGGAAAGAAGTCTTCAGGGTCTCACAACCACAGAACCATCTCTGAAGCCCTTGGGATTAGGGGTGAGTGCCAAAATTTGGGATTTGTTTATGTTTTCTTACACATTTTCTTGGATATGCAGAGCATAAAGTCAGAAGATAGATTTTTACAATGGTGAAAAATGATGGAAAAGACTCTGGGCTCATCATTCAGAGAAGCCATCTGTGCCAGAGTAACTGTCTGTAGAGGGAAAAAATAAATCATTTTCAAAAACCCCATTGCTCCAAAATCTGGTCCAACATCACTGTTTGGATGCCAAGTATTCCATCTGGCAAAAGCAAGTTATGGAAAAGAACAAAGGCAATTTACCCAATTGGCCTGGGCAGAAAGTTTATTCTTCAATGATTTTATTTTTTGTGTGGCTTCCTCCAGAGTGTGGTTCTGACAGCTCTGCCCCGGGACTAGTGGCTAGGCAGGGTTCAAGAGAAGAGAACTCCGCCTGGGTGTGGAGCAGTGCCACTCACAGCAGTTCAACCTCTCTCTCTCCTTTTTACTGCTGCACTTTAAAATTCCTCCTTTTTTTTTTTTTTTTTTTTTTTTTTTTAGCAGGTAATGCTATTAAAAAGGCTGGTTTTCAAAGAGGAAATTCCTAATACAATTCTAGAATAAGACATAGAGGAAGTAGATGCTCAAACTTGCCATTACAAAATGCCAAAGCATGCCATCTCACAACCTTATTTCTAAATGGGCTGCTGCATGAATGGATTCATTGGCGGTTTCCTCATCCCCATACAGTGAGCCCGTTTTCTCTTAAGTGTCCTTGGGAAATGACCTATCCAATGGCTTTGCTGCGTTGGTGAGGTGGTCTATTTCTTGAGAGATTGCCATAGAGAGGATTAAAATGATAAGATACCAAAGAAGGCATTTTCCCAGCAGCAAATCAATCTTAGCACTTTTCAAAGATTCTTCTAGAAATTTTCTTAAGGACAGCTAAGAAAAGTAATGTCATTTCAGGACTGGGACACTCAGCTCTTATCGAGATTCTAAGCAGCATACTCTGAACCATCACCAGTTGGATATTTGCACTACGTGCAAGGCTTGTTCTTAGGACTCATGAATCACTTGTTCAATTAAAAATAGTATTTCCCTAGAATCATTTGATCAAGATTGTGGGACTAAGTTGTGGGTGAAGTTGTGGCCATTTGCTTTCCTGTCTTGGAAACATACCTGTAGGTTGGTGATCAGCTTTTCTTGGAGATAACAGCCCCGATATTAACAACTACAGATTTTTCTAGGATTTCCTTAAAATTAGGTCAAGACTTTCCAATGTGGGAGTTGAGTGCATGCTGCTTCTTATGGTAGAATTTAGGGGTAACATCAGATACCAAGAGAAAAAAACATGTCAAGGACCTAGTCATAAGCAATTCTTCATCAAATTGTATCTGACTCATGCTTTGTTTACCTGAGACAAATGAATATAGTTACTCCATAAGACTACAGTGTGGAAATTATCTCATCAATGATAACCTCCAAATTTCACAATTCACCTGGAGGAGTCACTTTATCTGAATGATCACATATGCCCATCCCATAAATTGAGGCAGTAATTTTTCAAATCTTTATTAGATCTCTACATGGTGTCAGTTATTCGTTAGAAGCTGGGGATACTCCCCTGTGCTATAAACCTTTAATATATTCACCAGTGTCTGAGAAAGGGAATGTACATTAATACCTACAAGAGAAAGTACGTAAATTACAGAAGAAAGATGATAGATTAGCTAATTTTCCTATACAGATTGGGTTTCTGCCTTTAAATTTGAAGGCTCAAAAAGCAAGAATAGGAACTGGAGGGTAATTCGAGATAAAGATAGGGATATGTGAAAGGCGCTGACTTTTGAAAGTCTGATTTATGTGGAAAATACATAAATGATTGAATATGGTTGAGCAGGTGTAAAGCGACTGTAAAGGAGGTGAAATGGGACCTTCTAGGCTAGCCAAAGCATTCTGTCTAAGTTACAGATATAGTTATGGAATAAGTTTAAGGAGAGAAAGCCTAGGATCTTGTGTGCATTTAGAAAGGTGCAGTCAAATACAGACATTCTAGAGGGCAGACACAAATTAAAAAGTTTAGTCAGTAGAATGCCTGACAATGAGAAGTACAGCTGAATTTAAAATTTGGGGAAAGAAACTTTGTGAACTATTCATGGATAATGGGATAAAGAAGTGACAGAGAAAGGGTCAAAGATGTTTCTAGATTGAGCGTGGTGGAGAGGTGTATAAATGCTGATGTCTTTAACCTAAGATAGGAAAACAGAGAAATCCATGTTTGTTTTTTGTTTTCTCTTTGTTTTGCGGCTGACTTTAGTTATTTACTTATTAATACTCATATATTCACTTAGATGAATGAATAAATCATGCGGGATGGAGAAGAGAGCATGGCAGTGGACAATTTGGGTTGTGGGGAGAGGAATATATAATTAGCTTGCATAACTTGTAGTATTTCCTGGATTTCTGTTTGGGAAATTTGACTTAAATTTATCTCTACCATCTTGGATCTGATCAGTGACTATTTTTGAATCAGAATGTTAGACTTTATGTTTCTTCTCTGAAACGACATGGCTTCAATCTGGCAAGATTTTTTTGGATTTCTGGTTCTGTTGTGTCTTATGTCAGCTGTATCTTCCAACTTTGTGTCACACAGAGGTGGCGGGGTGATATTTGTGTGTATATGGTTTTAGCCAAGTTAAGATGCAGTTTTTACTGAGTGGTGCTAGGAATGCCGGGCTCTTGCACAAAGCAAATTATTTCAGTGAGGCACCAAGGCACCATCACTTCTTTCAAAGGAGTTATTCTCAAGTTGTAAATCTACTGTGCAGTGCCATAACTGAGATTATAAAGGGAGACTCCATTGAGTATGTTTTGTCAAAATCAGTGCCTTGTAGTTTTATATGCCTGAGCTACCAAAATCCAGGGCTGGTAGATGTACATGTACTTCACATACCTATTGATTAATTGTAGCTTGATGTTCTTTATATAAAGTTCAAAATGATACTTTTGTCTTCAGTATTTATCTTGGTTTGGCAAACTCACATCAAGGGAAATCAGATTAATTCTATTATTTTAAAAAATGCTTAAGAATGAAGAGATACTTGTAAGCTTGTGCAGACTGTAATCTAGTAAAATAGTCTATTAGTATAAAATAAGCTCTATCATCATCATGGAGTACTCACTATATGCCTATTGTTAATTGACTAAATCAGTAATTCCAGCTAATTCTCACACTAATTACTATTAGGTCAAAGTTTTTAGTATCATAAGGGGTCTTTGCAAAGAGATGAGGCAAGTGATGCTTAAAGAAATAAGGTTGTTTCTCAAGATTTGCAGGTAGTTCTGTACTTGAACCAGATCTGTGTTTTCAGAGTCTGAACATTTCACCAACTAGTTAATAACCCATAGCCCTAACAAACAAATATTTATTTTTCAGAGCTTTCAAAGTTAAGAAATTGGAAAATTCTCCCAATGTATTCACAGGTGAACAGAGCATGAAACTTAATCTCCAACTGCATACCTAAAAAACAGTGGTCATCGCTTCTCGGCCTTTTGGCTAAGATCAAGTGTAAAAAACAGTGGTCAACCACAGGAACAATTGATGTTCAGAAATAGAAGTTATCCATCTGTAAGAAGAAAATCCAAATTTTCTGTAGGCATTTCTTTGTGGTGTATTCGTGTTCAGCCTGCTTTCAGTTGTGGTGGATACCTGAAAGAGTTCGCTGAATTGCACACTCTTTGGGGAACTTGCTTTGCAGTTGGTCTAAAATTAGATTCAAGATCCACTCCCAGCAGGATTTGAAACTCTAATACTTAATCGATCACTGTTTCTACTCTTAAGTACACCATCAGTTTTTATCCCTACGGGCTGAGAGATCAGTGGAATTTTCTCAGGTTATACCCTTCACTTCTTGAAGAGGAGACTGGTGTGGATGGTTAGACAATTTTGGAGGTACCCATAGGCAAATGTTCAGAAACTACCTTCAATGTTCAATGCATTGTGAGCTATGTCCTAGGGCACAAGTTGTTAATTACATTCAGATTTAAGTGCAAAAGCAATTTCCATGGCCAGAAATTATATATAAATCCTATGCTGTACATTTCCATTAACTTACTCCTTTTTATCTCCCATTCCATCTGTGAAAGGCTAGTTATTATAAAGAAAACAACAGACTATGATCTACTTTTCTGAGGGAAATTTTTTTTTTCAAAAATTTATTTAAAAAACAAATATCCAGGGTGTTTTACTACTTCCAGTTTTTCTTATAAAGGTAGGCCTTCAGAGAAACAGTCTCAGAAATGTTCACAGTTAACCGCTGTGAACCAAAGAGGAAGTAATGTTGAGAAATTGCAGACTTTTGAGGCCTTAAGCAATGACCTCTCCAGAAAAACAAATAATTTCATAAGGAAAGAGATCCCTGGGAATTGAAATATCTTAGACAATGCATCAAAGGGGGTAAACGCAAAAGAAAGTCAGGTGGTTTACAATGTGATGCAGATAAATAAAGTCCTGAATGTCCCATGTCACATGATCAAAAAACAAGGGAGCGACATGGATCTCAGATTCAAAGTACTTAGAACAAACAAACACAGATAACACCACAAAACAAGCTCGTCACTCCCATGACCCCACTTTCCTCTGTTTATATGGTTCCCACCTGCTATCATTTATCAGAGTCACTCTAGTGTCCTAGGAGGGCACCCTGTGGTTTTGGCCTCTGCAGAGTCACATGTTCCAGAAATTTCCACCTGTTCTCATCTTCCCTGTGCAACTTTGGAGTCACATGTCGATCCTGTAAGACATATTTTCTTCCAGTAATGTTGACCCCCCAGATTTATACCTTTGTTTTTCCTTTGGAAAGGGTTGACTCTAGAGGTTCTTCATATCTCTTTTGCCATGCACTTAGCATTTGCTTTTGTAACAATAACATTGGGGAGGAGATCGCTCATCACCTAAGAAATGCACAGTCATCTCCTTCAGATAAGGATCATGTCTTGAAGGATCACAGCAATGAGGACAATGTGATCCTCTCACAAGAAGGGGTTAGAGTTTTTTCTTCAGAGACAGCAGGGGATAAATCAAAATTTCTAATCTGGGGTGAGGTCAGGCTTCCATCACACACCTGGTTTTGGGTGACCTGAGTCAGGCTGCCTCATCCATCCTGGTTTTAAGTTCCCCACTTTTAAAAGAGCATAGCAATTCTCTTCAACCTTAACTGCACTTCAGACTCACATAATTGCAGATATAAACTATACTTACATTATATATAGAGAAATATAGATGCACAGTTGGTCCATGTTCAGGTTCTCTGCCAAGATTTCAGATTTAATTGGACCAGGGTGAGGTCCAGATAGAAGAGAAATCAGTGTTAAACACTCTCTAAGTGATATTAAGGGGCAGCCAGGCTTGTTACTTTGATAACATCAAAGTAGCCCCCATTTCCCAGCACTAGAAAATCTATTTAAAATAACTTGCGGGGATTTTGTTTGTGGCCATGAGGCAGGAAGAAGGCATGGAGGGACGAGATTGAGAGAGGGAGAAAAAGAAGGAGGAGAAATGTAATTCATTTTTCTTTACTTGTGAGTCCCCATGATAGGGGAAACCCCACAACGCCTGCACCTCAACAGCACACGTTGTTACCAACCCCAAATAGCTTATGTCCAAATTCTTTAAAAAAAGGTGAAATAAGCCATCCACAGGAGTTATGGAAGGAAATGAGAATCAGCATGAGTTAAAGGCCATTGACTTGTGGATGGATCTGGGAGGACAGGTAACAGGTGGGCAGCAGGTGTGAGAGGCGGGCACTCTGGACATACTGGACACTTTCTTGTCCAAGTACATCATGGACTGTCATGCCTACATGCCTTGCACATGCCTCTGCCCACATTGCTTCTGTATCATCTACTCTAAAATGTCATCTCCTCTGTCTCTTCCCCTGCCTTTATAAAGATGTGGCTATACTCATTCATACTGCTAAAGGAATCCCTCATATTACTCAGTATATATCATTTTACTTTTCATGTGTGTCTCCTTTTTGAAACTTTTTTTTTAAGATTTATTTATTTATTTATACAAGCACTGAGTACAGTCAGAAGCACGGAGGGTGAGAGAATTCACCAGAGACAGAGCAGGGAACAGAACAGGCAGACTGATGAAATACACTGCTGAGGGGAGCAGCGGGCATGGCAGGAGAGGTCTGCACGCCATGTGGGCCCCTCACCGGTGGCCAGGGATGGAACCGGCACTGCAGAGGCTGCGGGCAGCTTCGCAGCCCAGTGCTCAACTGCTGCGCCACCAGGGGAGGCCCTCCTTTTTGAAAACTTTTAAAGAATTCTAAATTCCCTTCATTTTTCCATATGTAACACATTATCTTACACAAAGAAAATATTATTGAATACAACCTAAGTATCGATAAGAGAATAATAAGAATGAAGCCTTTTACTTGGAAATGATTAAAAAGTAAAGATGAAAAAAGGTGAAGCTAGAATATGAAATGTCTGTGGTCTGAGTAGCATCATTTGCAGACACAAACTATAGTTGAAGTAATTTGAAGTTACTACAAATGGAGATCTCTGAACATGAAGGTAGCTGAGTTGGAGTCTTGATTAGGAAGAAAGGGAAATTAAGGTGAGAAAAATTCAAAAAGAATCAATAGGGAAGTGATGACTGATTAGGCTAGGAATAGAAGGAGATTCCCTTCCAGTTGTGGAAACTGAGGTGGGTCATCTCTCTGGCCAGGTATCGAACTCCTGCTGCAGTGGCTGCTGGCAGCTTCATAGTGCTGTGACTTAACCTCTTGTGCCACCAGGGAGGCCCCTTTACAAAAAGGGACCCTTTTGTAAGAGCAATGAAGGGTGGATTTGGGGATTGAGAGCTGGTATCACGGGGGTGGTGACAAAAGATGCGAATCTTAGTTGAAAAAACTTAAAGAAGAAGGTTGGGAACACTGGGGAAATGACCGAAATTGGGGCTTGAGGGGAAAGAAGCGTCCCCTAGTGAGGTGGAAAAGGAGAAGCGAACAATTGAGGTGAGAAATGGGGAAGTGTGGTATTAGAAAGAAGAGCATTTCAAAAAGGAAGAAGTGGTAAATTCTGTTTACTTCTTTGGGGAAACCTGTGAAACTTAGTTAAGAGGGAATTTAGTCATTGGATCTATAAGAGTAAAGACAAAGCTTCTGAAAACCCCTCAAAAAGCCTCAGAGAAGCAGCTCACAAGGAAGAAGCAATTGTGTAAATTAGTTGAGTAATGGAATGAGAGAGCTGAAATCCCCAGGAGGGAATTACTTTTAAGAAAATGGGAATTAAATTTCTTGAAAAATAAACAGCTACACAATACTCTCTAATGCAAGTCACTGTATCATCACTCCTACCACTAGTTTCAACTTCATCTGGTTGACTCTACAAATCCTACTGTTATTTATCTAAAAATAACTAACAAAATCAATATTTCATTCCACACACATTATCTGTTACATTGTTAATACTACAGGGCTTAATTATGGAACTTGATAGTAAGCCTTGAAATGGACCATTCACTTTTACTCTTCAAACATTTTTGAGATTATTCTAGTTCTTTAGCATTTCTAAATCAATTTTTATCAATTTCCACAGAAAAATAGGGAGGGATTTCAACAGGGAGTGTGTTCAGTGGATGGAGATATTGATTTGGGGAGAAATGTCACCTTGATATTACTGAGTCTTCAATCACATATCTGACAAAGGGTTAACTTCCAAAATATATAAAGTGGTCACACAACAGCAAAAAACAAACAACCCTATCAAAAAATGGGCCAAAGATCTATATAAATGCTTCTCCAAAGGAGACCTGAATAAATGTTCAACATCCCTTAAAAGGGAAGTGCAAATCAAAACCACAATGAGTTATCACCTCTCCCCTGTGAGAATGACCTATATCAAAAAGATCACAAATAACAAATGTTGGTGAGGATGGAAGAAAAGGAACGCTAATCTATTTTTGGTGGCATTGTAATTTGGTGCAACCTCTACAGAAAATGATATGAAGATATATTAAAAACAGTAACAGAAATGCCGTGTGATCCTGCAACGCCACAGCTAGCTATTTATCCAAAGACTATGAAAACTCTAATATGTAAAGATTTCTATGCTCCTGTGTCCATAATAGCGTTATCCACGATAGCCAGGTCATGGAACCAAATCAAGTCCACATCCACAGATGACTGGATAAAGAAACTGGAATATATACTCAATGGAATACTACTCAGCTATTAATAGAAGATGTCTCTGCCTTTTGGGGTAAAATGGATACGTCTTGAAGTGATTATTGTAAGTGAAATAGTCATAGTAAAAGATAGATACTGGATAGTTTCATTTATTGGTGAAATATAAATAAACTAAAATATAAAAAAAAATATAAAAAAACTAAAATAGATCCTTCAGTTTTAGAAGATATTTTTGCTAAGTTTAAGAGTCTGGGTTGATTTTTTTTTTTTTTTTTTTTTTTTTTTTGCTCAAGGAACACATATTGACTACGTATAGCAAAAATAATTCTTAGACGCTGTGGGAAAAATATACTAAGGTGCGGAGGGAAGAAAGAAGTGTATAGAGTATAGCTCACTGGCACAGGAGTATTTGTGGAAGGTGAATGAGGCATTGAACACATGGAGGTGTGGAAATGTGCCCCCAAAGTCATACACATATGTGTAAATAGTAAATATGGATTTTCTTTTCTCTTTTTAAAATTGTTCCTGGCGCTCTTCAATTTTTGGTATAGATTCAGATTTTCACCTGATTCTATCTTTCTATTAGATAACATCTATTAACTTTTCTTATGGTTCAGGCATATTAGCAATGAATTCTCTGTGTATTGAAAAAAACTAAAATAGATCCTTCAGTTTTGGAAGATATTTTTGCTAAGTTTAAGAGTCTAAATTGATTTTTTTTTCCCCCTCAACTTTTAAAGATGTTGTTCCATCTTTAAATTGGCTTACATAGTTATTGGAGAAATCTGTTATTCTTAGCTTGAATTTTCTATATATGATTATGCTTTATTTTTGTGCTATGTTAAGATTTTCTCATGATATTTAATTTGGAGCAATTTGGCTATGCTAGGCCTTGTGTCTTTTGGTTTTTGGTTTGATTTTTTTTTTTTTTTAACCCAGTTGGAGTTGACCAAAATGTGTCAATCTGTGGTTTGTTTTTCTTAAAATTGGAAAATTCTCATCATCATTTCTTCAAAGTGTACCTTTGAGCATGACTGTGGGAAGAAGTGTTTTCTATCTTCTTCCTCTTTCTCTAGTGATTATTATAAGTGAAATAGTCAAAGGAGAAGACTTTGTATGGTTTCTCTCTGAAGCAATGGATCTTTGAGTCTTTGGGAAAGACTGTTGTTGCTCCATCTCAGTGATTTCGGATCTTTGCTCTGTATGAGGAAAGGTTCCAAGAAAGCTGGTGCTTCTATGCTGAGTCTGCTGAAGTGAGCTCCCTTGGGTCTCTTGCCAAGTGGCCAGTCTATCTCTGGGACAGGCTGGGAGACCCAAGAAAACACATCCCTGCACGTGGACTCCTTTCAGTCCTGGTCCTCCCAGGTGATCTACATTACCAGTCTAGCCCTGGTTGACTTTTACAAATTCATCACAATTCTGGCTTCTTACTTGCCATCGCAGTAGGTACTACTTTCCCCTCCAGGTGAAACTATACTTTTGTTTCATCCCACCTGGGAGTTTCTGTCACTCTTAGAAAGTTCCTTCATTTGGTTGCTATGTAATTGTCATTCTCCAATGAGCTTGAGGAAAGTTATAGTTATGACTTTATAAGTTATCTGGCTCTTTCTTCTCTCATTCTTAGGATGGGAATAACATACTCTTGTGTGTTTCTTCATCTTGAAGTCATTGTTAGCTGGCATAGATACTTTTCATGATGTGGATGTTTTAAGGAGAGAGAAAGGTTTGTTGAAACTGGAAGAAGATCAGTCAATTGTATGGAAGAGAATTAGAAATAGATGTTAGGAAAGTGGAGAATTTGCTAGAGGAATTCATTGGGACATAAAACTACTACTTTTCATGGGTGAAGGGTCAAGGAAGATGGTCAAAGAGATCAATGCATGTTTTGGGGTATGAAATAACTGGTATAACAATATTGAATTTCAATATTATATTGAAATAACTGGTATAACAATAAATTTTAGAACATCTTGAAACCAAATGCATTTACGCTTGGTTTCAATTAGCAGAAAAGTAGCATTGATGTTTTTATGTTCTCTGTTATGTTGTCAGGGAGTCTGGGTGTTGAATGCTACTGTAGGATATTTACCAAGAATTAGGAAAGAAATCATTTCTCTACAAAACAATGAAACATGAAGAAGTTTAGAGACACTGCTAGGTACTGTGAAACTAACAAAAATATTTATCATATATTCCTTACTAGAACAGACCTAGTGGGGGGAGGGAATTAAATAATAAGCTAAGACAGCCAGGGAAGGAATTGTATGATCCCTCTTACTTTTTATGTGCTAACATGGTTTAACTTCAGCCTGTTGATGTAATAGGTTACATTGATTGTTTTCCTGATAAGAATCTGAGTATACTTGCAATGTCTGAAAAGGTAGAAACTAAAAATAACAGCTTTCTACCTGGTGGCTGTTGCAACATTGAGGCTATTATAAACAATGGTTTTATTAATTAATAAGTGAATTTAGGAAATACGGGTTCTAATTTAGAGAAAGAGGGGAGGGCTGTGGTGACTCTGGAAGGCTTTGTAAAAGATTTATAATTTGGTTTCTTGGAAAATACCAGTTTTGGAGAAATAATTGTTGAAATGAAGCCTGGAAAACTGAATAGTGAATATAACACTCTCTCTCTCTCTCTCTCTCTCTCTCACACACACACACACACACACACAGATTTTAAGGTAAAGGAGGCTGAGTGTTTAGAGATCATGCTCTATGATATCTAAGACTCTGAACTATAGTATGAGAAGTTGGAATTAGATTTATGGCCAACCAGGAGACACTGAATAGGGGATTTTCATAACAAACGTGGAAGCTAGCTTATATAACATAGCTCAGCTACCCAAAGATTAGCAAAGAATTGAGTTTCTATCAGGCCTTCCTACACAAATCCTGGAATTCTCTGGGTCACAACTCTTTGGAGTGCTGGCCTATTGTGGGGAGGAGAAAGGGCCGGCACTTCCTCCTGAAATCTCACTACCAAGACATGTTACAAGATCCTTGCTTTGCTTTTGCCATGTCAGCTAGAGTGAGCTTTCTACATAAGAGGTTCTTTTCTACAGACAGGGCATAGAAAGTGGACATACCAAAATACCATGAAACCAGAACATTTGGCTTCTATGATATTGTGTTGCAAACTAGCAGGATCACAACATCCATATAGAGTCTTGGCTGGAGATTCTTTTTTGCCAGTTTCTAGTATCAATTATTCCATTCACATCTTTCTTCATCTAGAGCCCAAGGGTTCGGTCTGAGATCCTGCAAGCACCCTGAAATCATTTACAAAATGTGTATGCTTATGTGGACATGCATTTTTCTAGAAAGAGCACCTGCAGCTGAAAGGGTCTCTGTTCTGGGTGAACACCTGGCACCCACTATTCAGGAATAAACTCGGGCACCTAGTTACACCTCAGCCTAGTTAGGGTGTGACCTCCCTCACCCCTTCCAGGGAGGGTCCCTCACACTGTTCACACAGTGAACAGTGGCCACCACCCACATATCCTTTAGGTAACTGATTCAGGTGTGGGCATTGTTCAGGTGAGACCCCACCCTCTCCACGGATGCCAGGCCTTGTAACTGAGTTGAGTCTGTCTACTTCCATTCAACCTGCCATTTTTCTCTAAACCAAGTAACTATGTGGGTATTGAGAGCATCAAGCATGATGTGAACGGGGACAATCAGAACTACCTGAATCCCCAGGTGAAGCAGCGGCATTGATAAATGGAAAGGCAAAGAAAGAGTCTCTGGAGGAGGGTTTAGACAAGGTGGCCTCTCCTGCTCCTCATCCTCCTACTATTGAAATGAGGTGGCAGCCCTTTCCAGGCAAACTCCTGGTGGCAGGTGGCAGCTGTCAGTGCTGGACGTCTGGCAGCTGAACTGGCTTTGGCATTAATCAGCTTCTCCACCCCCAGCCTGGCCTGGAACTTTCTGGAGGCTGAGCATCACAGGTGCCCGTATTCCATGGATCGTCTTCTTGCTGAGCTGTCCTAGTGACACGGAGGAAAGAATGAGGTTCTGTGGGAAGTGCTCCAGGGCCTCGTGAGCTGAGTGAGGCAGGCAGAAAGTGGGGGCTATGATGTTTGACATCACTCAGGAGTTAGTTCACATTTACAAGACTGTGATCGGATCCTGTTCATTTATTCTACCTAAAATGACATGACAGGAACAGAGACTTGTAATGGAAATTTTTCTACCTGGGTCTTTTTTATGATTTCATAAACATCCTCATTTTTCACAGGAGAATAAAAATGGTTAAACATACATCCAACGAGGCTTTGCAGCTTTTCAAGTGGTGGCGCATTACAAGACTGTTTCTGCTTTAGAATCTAAATCTTTTGAACCTAAAAGCTGCCACTCAAAGGTCATTTACTTTTCATGTCACCAAAAGCATGGGTGATACTTTAGAAGTAAGGAAATTCAAATAGCACCCACTGGGGACTAGGAAGTGAGCTTTCAGGACAGATTGATTCATTCAATTGCAGTCATGTTAAGTTTAAAGAGAGCAAGACGGGAATGCCAGAGAGAGGGCAGAACACAGGGCTGATGTGAGTGAAATGACCTTCAAGAGTCGTTCTTTCCATAGGACTTCTGGAGAACTCAGAAAGACAGGCATACAGCACCATGAAAGGGAGCACTCTGACAATACATACCCATCTTAAACCTCTCCCAAGAATCGCCATTTTTTCATTTTAATATTTCCTTTTTTATATGCAAATAGGAGAGCTGTGTGCAAGAATAAGACATCACAGTGTGAAAAGGGAAACATCCAGTCTGATACTTGATAATTCTCTAAGAGAATAAAACTCTAAAGCAGCCTGAGATTTTAGCCCACACATTTTCAGGTGGATTTTAAGGGATGCTGTTTAGCCATGCACAAAGACATTTGTAAATAGAACTTTCTAGGACAGGGAAGAAGAATAAAATAAAGCAAACCATTGTTTTGCACGTACATAGCCAAGTACGTGGATGTGAACAGCTACCCTTGAGCTCAGGCTCCGGTTCAAGGAGGAAACTGTGGCTCCGAGGGTGAGAGTTACACGCCTCTTTCGTGTCACATGCCAGTGAGCTGCTTGCACAGCTAGGCTCACCCCAGGGCTGCTGGCTCCAGGTCCTTTCTCTTGCCGTGACATTTTGCTGTCAGGGGACAGTGCTGGGAGACAGTCAGAATATTATTTTGAGCATTGGGATTAGTATCAAGACAGCAAAAACGGAGCTGGAAATATTTGATTGAGCTCAATGGGCTAAAGGAATCTCAGTACCAAGGAAGAATTACAGGTTATAAACTCTTTCTACTCTTAGTTCTATTAAATTCAAATATAAACATAGGCCCAGTTCTTTCTGCCCAGGCTATTTTCTTCTGGAGGAAGAAATGCTGATACTCAGAGACGTGGAGAAAAGGAAATCCTGGGCCTTAGAATCTGTGTATTGCCTTCTAACTTTTCTGCAGGGCTAAAATTTCTTCCTTCCATTCAGTGTTTGCTTCCAGGAGAGTATTTTACCATACAGAACACAGAGTACTTACAGTAATTATATTTGTATGAATATAGAACAAAGCAGTCAATATGAACTCAAGGCAGCTAAAAATGTAACATTAAAACAGAGTTTTTAATAGCTGTCTGGTCTTCCATGTGAGTTGTACCTCATAGGATTTTCTCTAACCTTCCATGTGTTCAATGGAGCAGTGATTATTGCTGCCATCCCTGCTTTAAAAGAGAGAAAAACAAGATTGACAGATACAGACCTTTTACTTCAAGAGCTTAACTCTTTAATCACTGCACTAATGGAACTAACTTGTCTATAATTCAGTGGGGTTTCTTCCTTAGGCAGAATCACTTACTTTTCTTCCCACTTTGGTAGCATTGAATTTTATATTTTTTCAAGATTTATTTTTAGTTATCCATACAAGAATGGGGGAGTAGGCCAGAGCTGTGTTTGGTTGGGGGGAGGGTATGAGAGGATTCACCAGAGACAAAGTAGGAAGCAGAACAGGCAGATCTACTGAAATCCACTGCTGAGGGGAGCAGCGGGGAGACAGGAGAGGTCTGCTGCGCCATGCGAGCCAGCTCCCAGGCAGGGGAATTAAACTCATGTTGCAGTGGCTGCTGATAGCTTGATAGTGCTGACACTTAACCCCATGCCCCACCAGAGAGGTCCAGCATTGAATTTTAAAAGCAAACATGACCTCCAAAGTAACTCCCCCTTCAACCTCTCTTCCTATCCACTCTAGACAACACCCCTATCAAATAGCTGGAGACCGTGGTTGAACCAAGGCCCTAGAGATTTATTTTAGAGTTTGAGGTGACAATGGCCAACGCTGACTTTTGTAGAGGGTTGGCATCACAGCTAAAATTGGCTAGATATTTGCCTAATCTTCTCTTAAGCAAAAAGTCCCAATTCCTTTGCTGAAGGTTCAGCTACGTTGTGAATGTGGAGACCGCGCTCAGAGGAATCTCTGAGTTGGCATGCCGCCCCCCAGAGCCCATAACTCTGCAGTCATGTTTGCATTATAAACAGAACATGTGTTTCATAGGGTGTGAAAATGCCAACAGAAACTGCTTGGTTAATTTTTATCAAACTACTTGTTAGGAGGGTGTTGACAGTGCTACAGAGGCGGAAAGAGCAGCTTGGGTTGGCAAGCTCTGTCCTGCGGCTTTTTTGTTAATTGGTGTATCAGGATTTGAACTCTGCGGAGTTTGGAGCTTCCATTTTGTACCAATGCCCAGATGCCTTAGGAGCAAAAGCATATTTGATACCTATTTATCTTTTTTAGGGAGTTGTCATGGGCACCAGGGTGATGCTGACTTTGGTGAGGTCCTTTGAGGAGAGGTGGTGGGGAACTGGATGTAATGGCTTGGTTCTATTTTTATACCTAGTTCCTGTTTGCCAGAAGGTTAAGTTTCTCCCACCTCTGTCAGCCCTGCCCACATTTCCCCTCCTGTAGTTGGAGTATAGCTGTCAGTAGGGATGACCCTGAATATGTGCTTAGGCAGCCACTTGGTATAGCCGAAAGTCATCTTCTCTTTTTATATATATATGTATTTTAAGATTTATTTTTATATATGCACATAAGAACTGGGGTGTAGGCCAGAGGTGCAGTGGGGTGAGAAGTTTCACCAGAGACAGAGTGGGGAGCAGAACAGGCAGACTGATGAAATACACTGCTGAGGGGAGCAGCGGGGAGACAGGAGAGGTCTACTGTGCCATTTGGGTCAGCTCCCTGGCCAGGGATCGAACTCGGGCCACAGCAGTGATAGCACTGAAACTTAACCTCTAGGCCACCAAGGAGGCTGCATCTTCCCTTTTTAACATCTTATGTTGATAGGTGGTGGCTTTGAAGAAGATTTTTGAAAGAATATTCTGTTGGGGCCTCCCTTGTGGCTCAGGGGTTAAAGTCTTAGTGCTGTCAAGCTCTCCGCAGCCACTGCTGCACAAGTCCCATCCCCAGCCAGGGGGCTACCCACACGGCGCAGCAGACCTCTCCTGTCTCCCCGCTGCTCCCCTCAGCAGTATATTTCAGTGCATCCGCCTGTTCTGCTCCCCACGCTGTCTCTGATGAATCCCCTCACTACCCCCACCTCTGCCCTACACCCCATACTTCTATGGAAAAATAAAAAGTAAGAAGAATATCCTCTTAGTCACATGTAAGAAATCCAAGAAAGGTAACTGGGCATCAGTGAAATACAGAGGCCCAGGAGGGATGATGGGATCCTAAAGAAAAAGGAACTGAAGCAACATATGAGGGCAAAAGCTAGAACTTTATTTATTGACCAATCACTAATATTCTCTAAAACTGAGAACTCTGCTGTGGCCTATATCCATTATTTCAATATACGGTTGGATATAAAAGGGAAAAGTCTGTTTGAGTGAGTTTTCAATCTCAAATTCCATACCTGTCAGTGAGCTTCCCAATACTATGCTTCCTAAGCTCTAAAATAAATACCTTCCCTTTCTGAAAGCAAATGTCCAGGACAATTAAAAAGACAAAGATTTTTCAACTCCCTTGGAGTGCACACATCCCCACTGGCTGTCATTCCTCTGTCTCTCTATCCATTTTGATTTCCCAGTTCTAATGTTCAATTTGTTACTATGTACCTGTCTGTGACGCAGGTACATGGATTGTTGCTGTCACCTGTGGAATCCAGGCTTTCCCCCCGTTTTACAGGGAAGGTGACATGGGTCCTGGTGGAAGTCAGTTTCCTGAGACTCTGCTCTGACTCCCGCACAACTGCTAATGTGAATAAGCAAGAGCAATAATAGACACACCATGGGTTGCCTTATTTCACTTATAATCATATAAAAACATATTTTAAAGAAATTGTTTTTAATTGCTTCCTTCTATTTACTTGTGGAAAAACTGATTTTTACCAAAAATATCAGGCTGATATTTTTAGAATAATAAACTCTGCATATATATGGAAGGTCTGTGGATAGAGTTTATAGATATATAATTATCTGAAATGATATAAGTGACCTGAATCCAAAGGGGATGAGGGTGAGCGTGTTCATCTGTTGAAATTTCTTATATATACTTGTGGTACTTAGTAAAAAAGCATTTAATGATTAAATCCAATCAAGCAAAAATAGCTACCAAAATATATTCTCTTAGAAGACTTTGGCTTTCAAATGGATAAGCAATTGTTTGTGATAATTTCTATGTACCATCCACAAAACGTTTTTAGCCACATTCTATTTTCTATGAATTAGTTGTCATTAAAATTAATTCAATTCTAGTCATCAGTTTATTGCATTTTAATTCTTCTAGCACGTGTCAGGCTTTTGTGTCTGTAAAAATAGATGAGTTTTGTTTAGACGCGTTGACATTTATGCTTTTGTACAAACAAATGCTTGCACTGTTAAATTTCACTCCAAAGTTCCATTTTCTCAGTTATAAAGTGCAACTTCCTATTCTGGATTTCAACAAAGCCCTCCATTGACAGGTAGCACGTAGTAGGACAGAAAGTGATGACTTTCTTTGAGAGATGTAGGCCACATCCAGCAGCTATGCCTTATTCTCAGCATCAGTATTTCTGCATTCATTCATTCATTCATCGTTTTGATTGCACACAACGTTACTTATGTCATTTTCAGGTGTCTCATTTCCCTCAAGTCTTGACAATAGATGGAAGACTCTGGGAGCAAAGGCATTCAAGAGACTAACACAACAACAACAACAACAAAAAAGAGACTAACACAAATGCAATTCTATTAACCTGTTATATTCCAAGAGGCCCAGCTGCTCCCCTCTGCTGTTAAACTGTGGGCTTGCAGGCTCTATAATAAATGCCAGGCATTCTTTTGGACTCAGATGCAACCTAGTTAAGGTTTATATTTGATCACTGAATCATCTTTTTAATAGCCAGCTGGTGTTTTTGGCTACAATATGTAACCACTTTTGAATAAATCATGCTGTGGTCATTATAGCTATCTCACCTGACTGAAAACAGTCTGTTTTTTTATTTCATTTTTAAAGTGGTTGCTTACAAATCAGTTAGCATGCACAACCTCTGTGATGTCTGTAGACGCCTAGTAAAATATTCTCCTGGTAGGAAATTCCACGGGTTGCCCTTGGATTGTCGTACCCTACTTGAAGTGGCTGAAGATTCTGGGCTCTAGGGTTTCGCCGTCTCGATTTGAACACGGAATGTGCCCCTAATTAGGTCTGTGTTCTTCTGCAAGTTAGTTAAATCTCTCTAAGCCTCAATCTGCTCATTTAAAAAAGGGGTTTTTCATAAGGATTAAAGTATATAAAGTGATCAAAGCTCTAAATACGGTGCAGGGTGTTTAGTAATTGCTCCAGAAATGTGGATCCTCATTTCGGTGGGTGATGCTCTGCCTGTTGCCTGAGGAAGGCAGATGCCGTGAGGTCAGCATTTGCTGAGGTAATAGAGAAACTCAAATAGCTGCTCTAGAAAGATCAGTTGAAATAGGAATTTCCTCTGATAGTTCAAATGTCTCAGCTTGCATGCAAAGTCCTCAAGAATACATTTCTAATCCAGACATAACTCCAACTACTTCCTCACACAAACCTTCTGCTTTTGTCAGAGGGCTGGGCTCAGGCGCACCTCTGTGAAATCCCCTGCGGAGGAATGTCTTAAGCTCCCATTCAAATTCCTTAGTCCTTCAAAGCCAGCTCAAATTTCAGGTCTGTGAAGCTCTTCCTAAAAATGATATCCTTCGCTCCCTTTCTCCACATGCCAGTGGAATAATTATTTTCTCCATACATTTTGACAGTGCGTTAGCGTGCTAGGCTGGTATGAAAAATGGCCACAAATTTTTGGCTTAGAAAAATAGAAATGCATTCTCTTATAGCCTTGTTGGTTAGGAGTCTGACATAGGCCTCAGGTGTCTAAGACCCAGGTATCAGCAGAACTACTTTCTTCCTTTTCACAGGTATCCCTTCTCCTGCTCACGTAGGTATTGGCAGGACTGATTTTCTACGCAGTTGTAAGACTGAGCTCCCTGTACCCTTCTGGGCTGCTGACTGGAGGCCACCCTAAGGCCCCAGAGGGCTCTCTCAGGCCTTCAGTGGGGGCCTTAAACCTCTGCTGATCCTCCTCATGCTTCTGTCTTGAGACTCAGTCTTCTTCCACCTGCAAGAACCCATGTGATGCTCTCCTCAGCACCTGTCACTGTAGTCCTTTATTTATTTATTTATTTGTTTGTTTGTTTATTTTTTCCATATAAGGGTCTAGGGTAACTTTGAGAGAAAATTATTCTGGTACTTGGGTGGTTTGTTCAAGTCCATTTAGGATTTCAATGACACATGACCATTTTTTAAATTGCACATGTTTTCTCTGTCATGTCAGATTCTTGCCTCCTATGGAGATGCTGGATGGTAGCACGGACTAGGTGGGCTCATAGACTGCTGTAGTCCTGCCCTGTTCCACCCCAGGGTTCTCTGAGGAGACTGGCCAATTGTTGAGCCTGTGGCTCAAGAGAGTCTTCAATGTTCTTGATTTTATATCTTGAATAATGAAATTTATGAAGGATTTATTTTATGTTTTGGAAGACTGTGTATGAGGTTCCTCCAGACACAGACTCTTCCTGGGGCAAATGCCACGATCTTGGCTGAGCTTGGATGGGATTAAGTAGCAGGTGTTGTGATCTTGGAGCTGATCTTCAAGGTTGAGTTTATTGGCTTAGAAGAAATGTTTGTCCTACAACATTTGTTCAAGTCATGCAGCAGTGGCAGAGGAGATAATGTGCTCTCTGCATGACAAATATTTGTTTTTCAGGAAACTGTATTTAAATGTACTGCATGTTTACATAATAATTTTATGAGTGAGAAATTACTTTATCTCACCCGGATGAATCTGTCAAAATATTAGAAGCCCCCTTCTTAGCTTTTTCTTCTAGCACTCCTTTGTAATTCTCCCTACTTCTACACTGTGACTACACTATATGAAACACATTTAATAAAAAACAAGATTTTCCTTTTTCTAGGATCTTACTTCTACTCGGTTCCCACCAGGAAGGTTTCTTATCATTGAAACTCTAATCAAATTCCACAAGGAAGCCTTCTCACCTACACAAAATAGATCAGTTTGTTTCATATCACTAGAAACTATTGCCATATTTGACTCCACAAAACTAAAACCTGTGTTCTATATTAATTGATAATAGGTGCCATTGAACAAATAAACTGACAAGGTTACATCCTAAACTCTAATCCCTGACCCCCACACCATAGACTATGATGAATATTACCTGATGGTTGTTTACTTGTTCGAAGTCTATGTTGAATCTTTAGATTATGAAAGCTGTTGGACAATTTTAAGAAAGTTTCTTCAACAGAAGATCTAGTAAAAACAGCGTTATGATACACTGTGTGGTATGAATGAATATTTGTTCTGTTCAAGGAAACAAAACGGGGACTGTTTAGCACAAAGCTGATAAGGAACTCTCATGTTCAGCTGACCTCCTAGATCTGTGTCTAGAACATGCTGGATCTAACCAGCTGCATGATATAGACATGGCCTGAGTCACCACAAAAAGTATCTACCATTATGATTGGATATGCCATGTTCCACCATGATATTATCTACCTTTGAATCACATCTAAATTTTTTTTAAAAGTGGCTTGAACCTGTCCATAAAATATCATTTTGCATCTTCCCCATGCAAAACAGACTCACCATTTACCTTTGCAATGAAATTTTAGATTTCCTCATTAAGTATTAGAAAGCTTTTCATAACCACCAGAAGCCCGAATAGGATAAGGGCTCACCATATAGAAACAGATGTATTTATTCATCCACAGCTAATTCTCTATAGAACATTCTGTCCTAAGGCAAATCCCCAATATAATAAAATCATTTAGGAAAAAACAACTATCTCTAACGTGTACTTGGCAACTGATCATGGATCTCCATATTGTATTCTCCCGGAAATCTAAAAAAAGGGAAAAATAATGATTTCAGAAAGGCCTGTTGTTTTGGCGAGCAGTGAAAAGCAATTGCATTTCTCATATTGAATAGCAGTTGGTATTTTGTAAATGGTTAATGCTGGTACGATTCCAGGAGCCGGGAGAAATATAAGCATCGGTAGCACATCACAGCTCAGCAATTCTGCTGGTAACTGGGAGTTGGGCTGCATCCATGGAGTATTGATTATGTAGCCAGGCACTTGAGAATGTTTCTGGAAGCAAAATGAGATGATGATGACAGAAATTATATCATGATCACTGCCAAAATAGGTGTAAGAGAAAATTATTGGGAAAAACAAATATATTTGGGCACAGATGATATTTCTAACAATCTGTGCTCCTATAGGAAGTAGCCCCTGGTTATTTAACTAAGGTTATAAATGTGCAAGGGTCTAGTTGATGTTAGGTCATGTTTTGGTTAAATTCCTCACTTTAGAATTTGGCTATACACACACCCACATATGTCTACATATGTGCACAGACATAACATCAGGTTAATAAGGAATCACCTGTTTTTGTTTTTTTTTGTTTTTTTTGTTTTTTTTTTTTTTATTTTGGTTGCATTGTTCTTTTCCTAGCCCACAAAACCAGAGAGAGCCATGAAGGGGACCCCTGGCCTCTTCATTCCTTGGTGGGCTTAGGAGCTTGGCTTCTGTCTTGGCTCTATTGACAAGGGCATCAATATTTAGTGGTCTCGGGCCTCCCTGGCATCCTAGGGGTTAAGTCTCAGGCTATCACCGTTGCAGCCTGAGTTTGATTCCCAGCCAAGGAGCTGACCCACATGGTACAGCAGACCTCTCCTGTCCCCCCTGCTGCTCTCCTCAGCAGTGTATTTCGGTCTGTCTGCCTGTTCTGCTCCTCACTCTGTCTCTGGTGAATTCCTTCACCTGCCCACCTCTGGCCTACATCCCAGTTTTTCTCTGCCAAAATAAATACGTACTGGTCTCACATTTTCTGCCCTGGAACCTGAGCTCTTTCGCTGCTTTTAGTCTCAGCTATCGACTGCCTGCTGCCACCTCCACACTAGATTCCACCTCATCTTCTCCCCATGGAGGTGTCTACACCGGATCTTCTCTAGTAACCCCTTTCTCCAGGAACCTAGGCCCAGAACCCTAACATCCCCTTCTTTTCTCCCTGCCAGAGGCGCCTGTGGTCTCTCCCACATCTGTCCAGTTTTATTTATTGACACATCTCTAGTCTATCACTTCAGACTTCAGCTTGTGCAGTGGTGTAATTATGGTCTGATTGACTTTACTTTTTCCCTCTCCTTCTTTATTCTAGGCTATCAAAAAAAAAAAATTTAGGCCATCACCCGGGACAAAATCCAGTTCTAAAAATCTCCAGTGTTTTCAGCAACTGTCCAAACTGCTTCGTCAGATCCAATGAACTCTATCTTCATTGAAGATATTTTTGGGGAGGGGCTACAAAATTATTTTGTACTTTTGTTCCTATAACTCATCTTTTCTAGA
Organism: Talpa occidentalis; assembly: GCF_014898055.3. NCBI lineage: Eukaryota > Metazoa > Chordata > Mammalia > Eulipotyphla > Talpidae > Talpa > Talpa occidentalis. Next base: position 129,112,899 of record NW_023605083.1, on the reverse strand, counting down.
ATATGCTTCCCCTTATATATTTATGTATCAAAGTCTTACCCTTTTCCATAAACTGCAATTCAAGCCTGATCATGTCTGAGGACCAAAATATTAATTCCGTTTGCTTTATGTTGAAAATATTTTGGAAAGTCTGTCGTTATTAGTCATCCCCTCCAGATAGAAGCTTTTTCATGCAGTGGAAGCAAATTGTGGCAGAAGTGGGCCAGTTGTCTTCATCTTGATGTGGGAGGTGAGTAACTTGTATGGCATTTCCTGAAAGGGAACGGCAGGGTGGAGGAGAAAGCCTAGATCCTCTGACTCCCAATTAGCATCTCCACCCAGAGATGTGAGTAAAGGCCCCTTGGTGTATTCATTAAGTGCCACCAGTAGCCTAGAACTCAAATATGACCCTGCCACTTATTGGGAAGGTAAAGCCGCATTCTCTGTTCTATGTCCTAATCTGTGAAATTGGCCTACAGGTTTGTTGTGGGGTTAAAACAAAGTGAGGCGGACCTCCCTGGTGGCACAAGGGGTAGGTAAGTCTCAACACTATGAAGCTATCAGAAGCCACTGCAGCATGAGTTCGATCCCCAGCCAGGGAGCTACCCACATGGCACAGCCGACCTCTCCTGACTCACCTGCTGCTCCCCTCAGCAGTGTATTTCAGTCAGTCTGCCTGTTCTGCTCCCCACTTTGTCTCTGGTGAATCCTCTCACCCCCACCCCCACACATCTGGCCTACACCTTAGCTCTAGTTTACATGAATAAATATATCTTAAAAAAAAAAAACAAAACATAAAACAAAGTGAGGCAGTAAAGTACTTAACATAATACCCACAATGAAGAAAACCTTTGCAAATGCAAGCAATTGAGACTGTCACATGGTGTCTAAATAAAACTGACCCCTTCAATGACTAGAAATATGACATCCCCACATGCTGGTAGCCCCAAGGTAGAGTCTTTACAACTTCCTAACTAAGGTTATGTCCATGCCTTAACTCAAACCCAAGGGACTATCCCCTCCTATGCTGGAGGAGATAGCTTAAATCCCTGTAATCAAAGATCATGCAAGTCTGTCAGTTCATTTTCTATTTGGCATGTGTTCCCTGGGCAAACATAATTTCAATAGCATTTTCTTGGTGGTTAACAGTGTTTTTGCTCCTGTAACTAAAATTCTTTCTTTGCTTCTCCAGGCCAGGAAAATTAGAGCTATAGTGCACACATACTTTAAAAAAAAAAACCCCACTATTTCTTACCATAGATTGTTGCTTTGCCTGGAAAGCCCACAATTTAATTATTGGATTAACTTCACTAACTGTCTCCTGGAAAGCCAGCTATTCAATTGCCAAATTATACCAGTGGAAAAGAGTAATATTCAACTTTTGGATATATTCTAAGTTAGTCCAAGTAATTAATAGTAAGCAGTATATGCAGTGCTTAACTACTTATTTTGAGCTCAGGCTGTCTGAAATCCTGATTGCAATTGCCTGCTGTGCAATCTTGAGCAAGTTACATTACCTTTCTGTGCTAGATTTATGGGGTAACCACAATATATACATAAAATAAAATATATATATATATGTGTGTGTGTGTGTGTGTGTGTGTGTGTGTGTGAGTGTACTCAGTACAGTTTCTGTAATATAAGCCTGCAAAACCTAAATGGTGACTGCTGTTTCTGTTACTATCATGATTTATCCAAAAGTGTGCTATTTCTCAGAGCAGCTTCTGAAATCTATGTTCTTCATTGTGTAGACACAGGAGATTCCTTCTTGTCTTTTCTTCAAGTAGGAGATAAAGATTTTGGCAAAGTTCCAAGTGGGTAAAACCCAATGTATTGGAAGGTATGGGAAGGTAGAGATAGTAGTGGGTTGAAAGTCTTACTTGAGATGTCTATGACTAAGAAAATTAGATACGCAGCTAAATGAATTTTTGAAAAATTTGAGTGTATACAATACCAAATTGCAAAAAGCTGTTAGGAATGGTATTTCAGCAAATATCTATTGATAAATGACTAGAATGTTCTCTGCCTTTCCATAAAGGAAATCCTGTTAAGTGAAGTGGATAACTCCTGGTAATGTAAACAGACATGGCAAATCAGTGTCCTTCTGGAAAACATAATTATACTTTTTTGGAGCTAGACCACAGGCACTCAATTATTTAGAGGGACTCTTGGGCACCCAGCCCATCAGCTCTTGGATAATGCTTCAGAAGTCACAAGGGTTGCCTGATAAGGAGGGGAATGTTCTTCATCAGACTTTAAAATGAGTAGCACATCATACCCTGATCTATTTCCAATCATTCTCTAGTTTACCCCTGCCTTACTTCTGCAGAGATATGTAGATAGGGAAATGCTTATGTACAGAACTTTGTTTTTTTTTATCATGTAAAATTTCTTCTAATTTATGTGAGCCTTTTGGTAACTATTATTTCTATAAGACCATATCTGTTTGCTAAAAATAATGTATTATTAGAAATGTGACAGTGTTAAGAAAAAGAATAATCATTTTAAGTGCATATTATTGGCTATCCACAAAACTTCTTGCACATATATCAGTTTACTTGATCCTTACCATCATCTTTGACAATTGCCTGGTGATTTGCCAAATCATGTGGCCAATAAATTGCAGATGAGGACTTGGATCCTGGTCTCCTTCCTAGAGGATTGTGGGCTAAGGCTTCACAATGTTGCATTGGATTGACTGGACATGACTAAGAAATATGGAGCTAAGGGCAGGTGAATGTGTGGCCCAGGTGTGTGGGTGAGCTGGAAAGCAGAGTGAGTTGAGGGGGGAGGAAGAGTGAGTGAAATGCCTAATGGCTTCTATTTAATCACATCTATATTCTCTTTTGCCAGCTAACATATTCACTGGTGTCTAGGCTGAGGATGTGGACATTGCTGAGAGGCTATTTTTCAGTTTACCCAAGTGAAATTTCATATTGTGAACTATTTTTGATAATGAGGGTTTTGCTTTATAACATCCGCTGTCTTACTTTTCATTGGAATCCTTGGAACCCAGAATACTTACAAATTGGATATACCACAATCCCTTCTGGATATCAATGGGGTTCAGTGTTCAATTTTTACTAAATCATTTATACTAACTGATTAACACTTCCATTAAATGTTCAATAAAAATGTTATATCTTTATCTTTTATTTCCAACAACAATATTAATATAATTAACTACACAACTCACTCATTTAAAGCTTCACAGTTCAATGGCTCTAGTATACTGACAATTCTGCAACCATCATCACAATCAGTTTTATATAATTTTTATCACTCCAGAAAGAAACCCCACGTTCCGTAGTATCTCCACCCAGACCTAGGCAACCTGGAATCTATTTCTTTGTCTATAGATAGGCCTTTTCTCACCATTTTGTAACAGAATCATTTCAAATAGAATGACACAGCAGTCTTCATGCCTGACTTCATCACTTAGCATAATATTGTCAATGTTCAACATGGTAATATAATAAAATGGTTTGTTCAGGCAATTTGACCTTTGTGTAGAAAGTACTTTCTCCTCCCCTGCTTTTTGGCAAATTTCTAAATAGTCTTCAAGTTACAGCTTAACAGTTACTCTTTCCTGCCATCCATCCTGTCTCCTCTTTTCTCTATGCAAAGTGAATCTCAGAACACTTTGGCAATCCTCTCACAGAAGACCAGGATGTAAAAACAGCATTACAAGTATTCACAACTCCTTGTAGCAGTTAAGTCAAGATTATTATAAAGGTCTAGCAAGGTGAAAAATCCTCTTTATTGTAAAGTGATGTATACAAACATATATTTAAATTTTTCGATATCCATTTCATTCCAGCTTTAGGTGATTTTCAATTAGTTCTGTTTTCTGTATTGTTCAAATTTCTACAAGAATAGATTACTTTGTAAATTCAAAAAGCAGTGAATATCTTTTTTCAAAAGTCCTATTTAAACTGGGTTGGCTTCTAAGAAGTTTTTAATTCTCCCCCAAAATTTATCATGTAAGACTTTAATGATAATAAATATAATGTGTGCGTAATACTGAAATCTGAAAAAATTAGGTATAGTATTCTGCATGGACCTAACAATACTGAATCATATTGTAGACCATAAATATCCTTTATCCTTAATTGATAACTTTAAGGAAAAACCTAAAGAACTTAAGATGCAGATGATTCCACATACAAAAATATAAATGATTCTTGGAGGATGAATAGTCTTTCAAATTAACTGATATTCTCTTCAGAAAGAAACAATGATAAAGCAATGATTAAAAAAACGAGTGCCAGCTGAATCCAAATGGTACCTAACCCCATGTCACTTTGTGTTCAACCTATGAGCCCTTGCCATCCCTTGTCATTTTCCCTGAACCTTGGGAGCAATGGTGTAGAGCTCAGGAATGTTGTGAGAAAATCTCTTCTATACATATCTATGGAAAATCTTGAAAAATTAAGAATCCAATAATTTATGTTTTGGACCAAGTCAAAATGTTCACATGGAAACCAATGAACATCATTGCTATCTTTAAAATGATCATGCATCTCAGATTTCCCATGTTTTCTTGTTGACTTAGCCCTTGTTGGCATAGAGCAAGACAAACAGGAAGTACTCACTGTCTATTGCATGGGCTCATAGATGGCATGCTGGAACCATTACAGATGATTTGACATTTCTGGGGGATAACAAACCCAAGAGGACAGCTCAGCGGGGTTGTGGTGAGGCAAGAAACTTAAGAGATATATCACAGTATCTGTTTATAAAGTGTGTTGGAATTTATCCTTTGGGATTTGGTTCTTTATTTTGACAGCTATTAAGAATGTTGCTAAGATGAATGTTTAGTAAGTTTCAACCCATGTAGAGCTATGGGAGGGCATCAGAAACAGTGTGGATGTAGGTGTGTGCAGGTATACATGTCCAGGTGAGAATGGTCCACCTGAAGTAGGAGGAAATGGCCTGGGGTCAGTGTTAATTCTTGTTTTCCATTTCAATGTTAATTGAAGATTATTGACAATAGACATTATCTAAATGCAATCGAATTTTAACTAATATTTGTTGGAAACTAGGCTTTCCCTCTAGTAACTTTAAATCTGAAGATATTATACTCTTTAAAATCAAAGTGTTAGTCCATGAGGGATAATTAAGTTTTATTAGAATTCAAATCCACTGGGCCTGTTTAATACAGGTGACATTCACTGCCAGTTATGAAGGATATAAATCATTTCAGCACGAATCCTATAAATCGAGTGGGCACAAAAATATGAATATTAAAATCAACAATAACAGCAAAGAAATATGAACTTAATTAAATCCTTGCTGCATATCTGGTGGGGGGGCATATAGAGGTGCTCTGGTTCAAACAAAAATTGATTGAGTTCAATGTGTCCTCCCACGTCAAGAGCAAACAGAGCTTATTTCAGGTAGGTAGATTCAACACAACCTCCTCTGATTAGGAAAGTTGGCCAACAGTCACTCCTGCTTGCTTATTGTTTATGGTTCAAATGCAGTTTTCATTATTCTAGAGAAGAGCCAGACTTCACTGTGTCACCATGATCATCTTGTTTCTAAATGTATACCTGTGCCCATGCCAGAGGCACAGTAACAAAGAATCAAATATAAGCGAAAAGATTCCATCTGCTGGGGGATAATACCTGTCTGCAGTCAAAGCAAGATGGGGCCACCCTGGTAGCCTAGGGGTTAAGTCTCAGCACTATGAAGCTATCCACAGCCACTGTAGCAGGAGTTCGATCCCTGGCCAGGGAGCTGACCCACATGGTGCAGCAGACCTCTCCTGTCTCGCCTGCTGCTCCCCTCAGCAGTGTATTTCACTCAGTCCACCTGTTCTGCTCCCCACTCTGTCTTTGGTGAATCCTCTCACCTCCCACACCTCTAACCAAAACCCTAGCTCTTGTATGCATAAATAAATAAATCTTAAAAAAAAAAAAGAGGCAACAACAGAGTGAGGTGTAAGCAAAGACCCATGCAGGGGAGCCCAGGTCTCTTCTAATACAAAGGACCATCATAGATGGAGTTAGTCTAAAAAGGGACATAAACCATCCTTGGGACACAGTTAAAGGTTGAAAACAGAAGGTCTATCTTTGCAGTTTTATACATTTCATTTTGCATTTAGCCCAAGTCATTGACACTTTGCCAGAAAATTTGGAGACACATCAGCCTCTTATTATGTGCCATGGAGGCTGTCACTGTTCTGTTACTTAAATTTCCCAGACAGGGGCAAAGCACCTGTTTCTATCAGTGTGACTTTCCCCAGCTGGATGAAAGTGAATCTGTTGGGAGCAGAAAATCAGAATCTCATGGCAGTTTAGGTAAAGAGTATTTGAAGGTTAAATGATCACAGGGAACCACAGGATTAAATTGAATCTATGTATTCACTGAAATTACTTAATACCATGAGTGGAATTCATAGTGTATAAAAGATTATAAATTCTAAGATCCAGTCTTGCCCAGCTTTGCCCAGCAGTTCTTCCTGTTCAACTATAATGTCCTTGTTGAACCCCTGCCTGTGACCACCCATGTCTTTATATCCACATCACACGTGGCAGCTGATGGTGCTTTATGATTGTAATTGATTCTATGAATTTTTAGTGCAACTTTCGATATATAAATCAAGAGAGAGACATAACATCAGTTACAGATACCTGTTGACCCACAGCACAAAGATGGTTATGAGCTCAGCTGTTAACAGTAGCTCAAAATCCTCTAACTCTGAAATGTGACCTTATTTCAAACAGCTCATGCCCAGGGCAGTTAAGTCTCAGCACTATCAAGCTATCACCAGCCACTGTGGCATGAGTTCGATCCCTGGCCAGGGAGCTGACCTACATGGTACAGCAGACCTCTCCTGTCTCCCTGCTGCTCCCCTCAGCAGTGTATTTCAGTAGATCCACATGTTCTGTGCCCCACTCTGTCTCTGGTGAATCCTCTCACCCCCCACATCTCTGGCCTACACTCCAGTTCTTGTATGCATAAATAAATAAAAATAAATCTTTAAAAAAAAAAAGGGCCTCCCCTGGTGGCACAGTGGTTGAGCACTGGGCTGCGAAGCTGCCCACAGCCTCTGCAGTACCAGTTCAATCCCCAGCTGCTGGCGAGGGTCCCACATGTTATGACAGACCTCTCCTGCCGTGCCCACTGCTCCCCTCAGCAGTGTATTTCATCAATATGCCTCTTCTGATCCCCACTCTGGCTCTGGTGAATTCTCTCACCCTCCAGTGCTTCTGACTGTACCCAGTGCTTGTATAAATAAATAAATAAATAAATCTTAAAAAAAAAAAAAAATAATAGCTCATGCCCAGAGGAAGCAAACTCTTCTGGGAAGTGAATGTTCTCGCCATTAACTGGGAAGGAGCTTACCAAAGAAAAGAAGGTGGAGGGGTAGATTTTATTTTAGAGGCTACCCTTTGTTTCCTGCCCACCCATCTTTAGGAAACTTCAATAAATTGACTGCTTTCAGATTTTTGTTTTCCTGAAATGCAAGGATTGTTTTGTATGATTTTTGTCTAAGTTCTTCTAAGATGCTTTTTAATACCTGCCATAAATGTAACCTGGTTCAGCCTCAAGCTGGGTTTCTGGTCCTTCTCCAAAGTGGTGAAGCAACTGTGGACCTATTTATTACATAACACCTGGGAGTTCCGGGCCAGTGTAGACACTTCTACCTCTGCTTGACTGGAGCGTAAAGGGCACCAAGTTCATGATCAGGGTCAGGCATAATCTGAAGCAATAGCTGCTCTGAAACATGTACCTTCAGAGAAACTGCATCACACACACCCGTATCAGGTTACAGCTCAGGTAGCGGAAGGAAGATCACACACCCCTGCAGATCCCCTGCCGTATAAAGGACAAGGGCTAGCTTGCTCCTGTCCCCGATCATGCCTGACCTGTGTGACACAGGAGAAAGAATTAGTCCCTATATCACCATTCTCCAGTTTCCTGAAAGAGAGAAGCCTCTTGCTGTGGAATCTTGAAGGTTTAATCACATTAGGATCATTTTCACAATTATTCCTCTTAATATGTTCCAAGAATCTTTGACACTAGTCAGTGACCTTTTTTTTTTTTTTTTTTCCTGTTGAGCTACCGTTTCCTGTGCTTTCATGCGGACACTTTTCTTTTTTTAAGTTCCCAGTAGCTCTCTAAAAGCACAGAGCAACTAAAGTGACAAAAACAAAAACCAAAAAAACCTGAAAAGCAAGTCTATTTTTCATGTATCCCTGTTGAAATATCACAGTGTTTCACATAACCATTGGAAATCTCTGTTTGATATTCAGATGATTTCTGGTGCTTTGGGCTAGTAACATATCATCATAAAGTAATTTCCTTTCAGTAATGGTAATTAAATAAATCTACAATAAAGAGATTTCTAATGGAGGAAGACGACAGGAAGTCTCCTGTCCTGTCCATACCTCTCAGGTGGCTACACGAACAACGATGTTTATCTGCTCTCAGAAGTGAGATGCAGTTACAGTTGGTAGGCTTTTTCTTTTTTTTTTAAATATTTATTTGTTTCATAGAAGAACTGGGGTGTAGGCCAGAGGTGTAGAGGGTGAGCAAATTCACCAGAGGCAGAATGGGGAGCAGAACAGGTGGATCCACTGAAATACACTGCTGAGGGGAGCAGCAGGGAGACAGGAGAGGTCTGCTGGACCATGTGGGTAGCTCCCTGGTCAGGGATCAAACTCCTGCTGCAGTGGTTGGCAATAGCTTGATAGCACTGAGACTTAACCCCTTGGCCATCAGGGAGGCCCTGTTATACTTTAGATACTACTTGAGATTTAAATATTCTATGTTATTTGTTATTAATAAGTTCCTTATTATTCATAAGGCAAACAGTAAAAGAAAAGGCAATAGGTATAGAGATTTTAGTTCATTAATTGTCAATAATGAATTACCTATTTGATTGAATAATTGACATTTTAAATAATCTCCTTGGCTTACCTTTTTAAACAAGCTAAATTCACTATGCTTTCCTAACAAGTTTTAAAATTCATAGCATGGCATACATATGATGAACAAGTGCTACTTCTAGGTAAAAGAAGTTGGGTAGGAAATACAATTTTGATGCTGAAACTCACGCATGATTCTGGTTTATTTAACATTGAAATCTACTTGAACATGTTATATCGTGAAGCATTCTACATCTGCAGATGCCACAGTTATAAGAATTATAATCTATATAAAGTGTTAATATTCACAAGGATACCCTGAGACTTTACAGCAGGGATTGGCAAACCACAGTCTACAGGTCAAATCTGGCCCACCCCCTGTTCTTGTCAATAAAGTTTTATTGAGAAAAAGTTACGGTCATTTGTTTACAGATTGTCTATGTCTGCAATTGGAACACAGTGAACAAGTTAGGCAGTTAGGATACAGACTCTAGTTTACAGTTGTCATTATCTAGCACTTTCTAGAATAAGTTTGCCAACCCCTATGTATAGCAGCATGATGTTTAATCACAACTCCCTTGTCCTCAGACACTTAAGATGACCTGTCCTTGCATGTATCCATGCGGGGCCAGATATTGGGTGATCATCTGTCACTTAGAAGTGAGCTGGCATCATAGATGAAATCAGTCCATTGCCATCTACTTGATATCTTCTTGCAGTGAATATTTCACATTTCCACGCTGTTACAGGGAATTCATCGTTGAGAATATAATGAGTTGAGAATATAGAGTAATCAGCCCTCTTTTTAGATAAATGATTCAAATTGCATATTTATACTGTGCGAGGCTCGTCATGTATTTATGTCAGCACTGGTGTTGTGATTGCGTATAATAAACAATCAGATCATTCTGGGAGGCTTTAGATCATGCCGATTAATCAAACTCTAGTCCCAAATAGAGGTCACCTCCTCCTAAAGTCAGGACCTCGGGCATTGCTTTTCAAACCAGCAGGGCACACCAAGGCCAGAAAAGTTGGGTAACCCTTGTAAATATTGCAGACTTTCAGATCTCCCTAAGGCGACTTAACTCTCTCGACTTCTTTGTCATGGTGAGTGTTATCAACACTGCCAAGTCTTACTACATATGTACAGTTAAACAGTTACTGATTCTACCTGCTCCACTCCAACTCCCAGATGGTTGTCTAAACAGAGGAGGAAGCTGTCATTGAAGCTAAATGGACAGGAAACACAGGGAGAGGAGAGCTGGTTTCAGGTGCCTGTGGGCTGATTACTCTGCTGTGGTTGAACTTTGTTTTGTTTTAATAACTTAAGACACTTTCATGTACATTATTTCCTGTCTTCCTCCTCATAGCTGTGGGGGAAGGGAGGGCAAAGATCACCAGGGAGTTGATCGGAGAGTCATTTCCTCACCACACTTCGGGGGGGAAACACCACTGGAGAAAACGAACAACTCGTAGATAGAAATCAAGAGATTTTCTTTTCAGCTTAAAGATTACGTGGTTAGATGACTGGTCGGGAGCATGTAGCTAGGAAGTGGGTTTCAGAACATATGCAGTTAACTTCTGTAGACATGCATATTGAGGGCCTCCCTGGTGGCACAGGGCTTAAGTCTCAGCACTATGAAGCTATCTGCAGCCACTGCAGCACAAGTTTGATCCCTGGCCAACCAGGGAGGTGAAGCATGTGGCGCAGCGGACCTCTCCTGACTCGCCTGCTGCTCCCCTCAGCAGTGTATTCCAGTGAATCTGCCTGTTCTGCTCCCCACTCTGTCTCTGGTGAATCCTCTCACCCCCCCCCACACCTCTGGCCTGTGCCCCAGCTCGTGTATGCATAAATAAATGAATCTTAAAAAAATGCATATTGAGAGATTACTCACCTGTTACACACACACATTCCACTTACTGAATTTCTATTCTATATCGGTGTATCTTTAGCCATAGCTGCCTCTTCCTTTTTGGAATGCAAGGACCTGACTTAACCTTGTTGCCCAGGTGCCCACTTCAAAGCGGGTGAATCAAGCACAAGTACCTGCCAGTGTCTAGATAAGGAGCCAGGCATTGTCCCACATGAAGACTCCTTTGTTTTGCAGATCTTGGATGGTTTAGATAACTGGTTAGTTGGTATAGACTTGTCTTTTTCATTTTTCCCCCTTTTGTCTCTCTTCTTATCTTTTAAATTCCCATTATTTTTTTAAAAAATATTTATTTATGCATATAAGAACTGGGGTACAGGCCAGAGGTGCAGAGGGGTGAGAGGATTCACCAGAGACAGTGTGTGGAGCAGAACAAGTGGATCTACTGAAATACGCTGCTGAGGGGAGTAGCAAGTGAGACCAGAGAGGTCTGCTGCACCATGTGTGTCAGTTACCTGGCCAGGGATAAAACTCAGGCCTCAGTGGCTGATGATAGCTTAATAGCACTGAGACTTAACAACCCTGCACCACCAGGGGAGCCCTAAATTCCCATTCTTAGCATTTAAATTCACAAATAAAGAGTAAGCCCTGGAACCCTAGATACCCCCTTACTTTCTCTTTCTCTCTCCCCCCGCCCCCTCTCTCCCCACTGTGACTCAGGTGCACTGTGTAAATTCCTGGTCTTGTAAATACTTTTTCATTGCTTCCTGATGGTGATTGCTAAAGGGCATGTTGCCATCATAAGAATCCTAAGGGCATGTGCAGTCATCATATTGGCTTAAAAAATGGAAGTGTGTATGGGAGACTTACCTGGGCCAGGTGAGTGCTCCTAGGCATTGCTAGTCATTAGCATTATTACTGATATACTGAGACCTCTACAAAATGACCAGGCACTGCAGGGAGGGCACTGAGCTGGCACTAAGTGGTAAGTAAGACATTAACCAGACATGAACTTATATGGGTATTTCTAATCTACCACAAGCCCCGAGGACGGTTGGCAGAAGGCTCTGGCTAACCACAGAGAAAGCAAATCTTCAGGAGTGTCGTCAAGGATGAGCAGGGATTTTGCAGAAGATTGGAAGGCGGGTGATGCACAGATGCAGAAAGAACATTCCAGACAGTGGCATCATTAAGTGCAGACACTTGACCTAAACAATTGTGGAGAACACACATTCACCCTGAATTCAAACTCTGCCAAATCCTCACTCCTAATTTTTATTAGACACCCTCCCTCTGCCTTCTCTCCTCACTAATTCCCTTCCTTTCTCCTCCTACTTCCATTTCTTCTGCAAGTTCTTCCTCCACTTAGCTCTTAATGTCACTGATCGCCAGAGCCCTGTCTTTGGGCCTATTTGTTCCCTGCTTTAATTCTTAGATCGTATCTTCCTCTCCATGGATTTAATTACTCTTTCTATAATTAAGCACCGATTCTCTATATCCAGATCCCAACTGTGTTTTGAGAGCCAGTTCTATGTCTCTGGCTAATCACTAGTGAATCTGTCTCCTTCAAGGTCATACAGGTATCTTAAACCTGCCCCTGATGAAATTAGTATTCTGCCTGCCCCCCAAAACTCTTTCTCCTCATTGCTCTGTATATACTGATAAACCAGAAATGAACATAATTCTTTGCAACTCTTTAAACAACAACAGATCTCCCTCCTTAATGCAGTCTGTCAATTCTGCTTCCCAAGCTTCTCTTTAATGGGACACTTTCTTTTTTTTTTTTTAATTTTTTTTAAAGATTTATTTATTTTTATACAAGAGCTGGGGTACAGGCCAAAGGCGCAGGAGGATGAGAGGATTCACCAGAGACAGAGTGGGGAACAGAACAGGCAGACTGACGGAATACACTGCTGAGGGGAGCAGCGGGCGAGACAGGAGAGGTCTGCTGTGCCATGTGGGAATCTCCCCTGCTGGCCGGAAATTGAACTGGCTCTGCAGAGGCTGTAGACAGTTTCACAGCACTGTGCTCAACCTGCTGCACCACCGGGGAAGCCCTAATGTGACACTTTCTTTTCACCCCCATTCCTGTCACCTTGTATATTACCTGTGAGAGTGATATAATCATGTCACCCCCCTTCCCAACAGTCCCCTTACGCTGGTCAGAACTGTCTACTGAGAATACAAATCTAATAATGTCACTATGTTTATATGTGCATTGCCTTTAGGATAAGATTGTGGTGGATGCATGGGCCCCCTTTCTTTGACTTCTGCCTACCACCACTTCAGCTCCATTTCTTATCTCTGTACATACTCAACTGGTAATATTTGCCCCTCAAATTATTTTCTGCTGCCCCTTTTCATTCTGTTATGCTTGACTGTCTCCTACTCATCCTCCATGATTTGAATTTGGCCAGAGAAAGCGTCTTTCATTCTGTATCTTTCATAAGTCAGATGGTTCTCCCCAGCCCTGGACTCCCTGCAACAAAGCAGTTATCACATTTTATGATTTTGTTTATTTACTTGTGAACACAAGACACATATCTCTCTAGCTTATCATCAATAACTGCATCAGCAAGAGTGTGCTGGCGTATAGTAACCAGGTAATAAGTACTTTTGACTCATGGGAGTGAATGTTGTCGCTACAAGAGTGGTGCAGTTGTAACATCACAGAATGACACAGGCTTTTGGGAGGGAGGCATGTCTGAATCCTCAGTTTGTCATTTATTTTCTGTATTGGTTTTGACAAAATTTCTTTGAACTTCAAATTTAATTGTAAAGTGTGCACAATATCCAATTCATGAGGTTGCTGTAAAAATTAAAGAGGTCTGGTAGGATTGGCATGTTCAAGTGCTGGACCAAAGGGAGCTTTTAGCTAATTAATACAGTGTCTTATGAAATGGTGCTTACTTCAAATGTCTTCATGTTCAGAGGAGACTAGTCTATCCTTTGCCATTTAACTGTTTGAATTCCCTTACATTTAAACTTATATTCTGTATTATCTTGTGCAAAATTCCAAAGAAAACCCACTTCCAAAGAGTCTCATTAGATATCACTTGTGATTCTAACACAGAACTTTATTTGTTCACAATTACAAGACCCATAAGTGGTTAATCACTGTCTTAGTTTTCTATCGCTGCTGTAACAAATTGCCATAAGCTTGATGTTTTAAGCAAATTAAAACTAATATGTTATTGTCCTGGAGCGCCAAAGTCTAAAATAAGTCTTGATGTGCTGAAACACTGCGTCAGCAGGAATGTGATCCTTCTAGAAGCTGAGGAGAGAACTGTTTTCTTGCCTTTTCCAGCTTCTGGAAGCTGCCTGCCTTCCTTAGTCCAGGCACCCCTCCCACGTTCAAAGTCACCATGGCCTTCAAGACTTTCTATCCTATATCACTCAGACACCAACTCAGCTGCTGTCTTCTTCCACCTGTCAGGATACTTGTCATTTCTCCAGGCTCTCCTGGATCATCCATGATAATCTTCCTGCCATAGATTCATTTATTTAGTAACTTTAATTCTCCATATCAGGAGATATAGCAGGTTCCAGGGATTGGGATGTGGCCATCATCCTAAGCACATTATTCTGCCTATGACAGCCTCTCCATGTCAGGCACTGTACGTTGGTCTGACAGAAGCTGAGTTAATGCTCCCACATGTACTGGGAAGTGATTCAGTCTATTTTATGGATAAAGAAGAGGACTTTATCCATAAACTCAAGATTTTATGTGCAAGACTTTCTTTCTCACTGGTTAGGCCTGACCATCAACAGAACGTGGCCCCAAACCTCTTTCTGATGGCCACCATTGTTTCCCTGTTCTTTGCACAAAGCCCTGAAGACTCTGGTTTAGGGCCCTCTGTTTCTGTCCTTTCCAACCTTACCAGGCCCCAGCCCTTCTGGGTTTGTTCAACCCTCAGTGAGACGGGTGCATCTGAGTGCAGTGGAGTGTGTACTGTAGTGGGGCGGTCCCAAGGAAAAGGGAGGTTCCAGGTTCCTTGTCCCATTCAAGGAAGGGTGTAGCTGAACAGGGAGGAGAAGCTGGAGAGGATCCTGGAGGAAGGAAAGAAAAAGGATGAAGAGCCAGAAGGAGACCTGGAGGAGGCACATGGAGCAGAGAGATGTGAAAGACGCTGCAGGTGTTTCTTGGTCTTGGACTGGTTGAAATAGATGCAGGTGAGAGACTTGTGGGGACGTAAACAGTGGCAGCTCTGGTCTTGATTTTTATTGTGCTCTTTTCTTTCCAGACTTGACTGGCCCTCTCTACCCCTTTCCTATGCGTCCCCACCAAGAGGTGCCTTAGACTTGTGGCAGAATGTCAGGCCTCGGTGGCCCTGATTTGGACCAGCACTGTTTGTCTGGACATTTACCCATGAGGCAGTGGGCAACTTTGGGTGCTTAATTTGGAAACAATTCTTCCCCTTCTCTTTATTGCACACCTAGTTGTATTAAAGTTCCCTTCCATTAAAGGTCGTATGCACTAAGTATGTCTTGTTTTGATATGGCGGATGACAACCTATTTAGAGCAGGCAGGTTTGGGGGTTCTGGGGTGCCCCTCACCCTGCACTGCAACAGTACCTGAGCTACATTCTACTCACTCTGCCCTGGAGCAACAGTGCTGGGGAATCTAACTCCTCCACCAAGAACCACTTTCAAAAAAGAGAAGTAACCATTGTTGTACAGAAATACACAAAAACAACCTCCATCATTTGTGAAAACGGAAGTTTTACAAATTGTAAATGGAGGGATTGTTTTGAATGCACACCAGGCTACCCAGAAAAGGCTCTTTCTTTTGCTTCATTAATGTCAGCCAACTGCTGTGGGATTTCTTGCGAGTGAAATCACTCTTATACACTGAACCCTGTCACAAATGTCATTGGTATGCATTTCATTGTGTTTGACTCATTGATGGAGGTGTTGGAAGCCTTTGTTTTATGAATCAGGTATTCCTGGGTTAACATATATGCCAATAAAATTCTGGGTCTGAAAATTAAAAAATACTGAAATCATTTCTCTGAGTGACATCTTACAGTCATCCACCTTCTGTTTAATAACCCCCTGCATGTTTTTAGATGTAAAGAAATGCATATTCCTCTAACTACATTCTTGAGATCAAATGGAGTTTGCCAAGTGCAGAGTAACCTTGTGAGGTAACCAGGCAGAATGGAAACTTCCCTTCTCCCACCCAATCTATTAAGATTTCTGTTTTAATTCTTTTATCGAATGTTTCCTTTCCCATGGTGGAGATATGGTGCTAAAAGCTTTGAAGATAGACTTTGTTTTAGTCCATATTTCCTGTTACCCTTGAGATAGGGGGTTGTGGTGAGGTAAAGAGCAGGGAGGCAGGCCCACAATTATTCTAGCAGGTTTATTCCCGGCATCAATCTAGTTAACCAAGTAGAATAATATGTGCATCTTTTCTGTTTTAAAAAGCTGGGGGGAAGAGGAAGAAGGGATGTCTCATTGGGCTGAAAAATATACACGTCCTCTTGGGATAATAAACAAAATTCGTTCTCACTCTGGCAACAGGTGAGCTCACTTCCTGGCTGCTGAGCTTATAGGCTATTAAAACCAATGGGGGTTGTTAAAAATAGCTCGAAGAAATCACCCCTTCTTTTAATTAGGATAGGAGTGATAACTTTCTTATGGGTTATTTTCTTGCTTTAAGGTCAACTTAAAAAATTCCCAGTAAGGCAAATGCTATGTAGAATTGAGTGGGACTGAAAAATCCTCCAATCTTGTTGCTGTGAATGGGTAAGAAAATAATCTATGTATTTTAATTGTCCTGGTGACAGGGGCTAAATCAAGACAGCTACTGTTTCTTTTCTTCTTTTTTTTTTATTTGTTATTTTTTTATTATTTTTTAATAATAAATTTTATTTTTATATTCCCCATACAATTGCAACCCCCCCATTCTGACCCCAACCCCTCCCCTCCCGCCCCCACCCTATTTATTTATTTTTTAATTTTAATTTTATTTTTATATTCCCCATACAATTGCAACCCTCTTATTTTGACCCCAAGCCCTCTTTTCCCCGACGCCCACCCCCCATAGAGTGTCTCTGGTTCATAGTTTTTTGTTGGTTTTGATTTTCACTTTCTTATAGTTATTCATTTTCCTGGTCCCTTATTTAAGTTTTCTAGATTCCTGCTATGAGTGAGACCATCCGGTATTTTTCTTTTTCTTTCTGGCTTATTTCGTTGAGCACAATCCCTTCCAGCGCCATCCATGTTGCTGCAAATTGCATGTGTGTATCTTTTTTGATTGCTGAGAAAATTCCATTGTGTATATGTACCACATCTTCTTGATCCAGTCATCTATTTTTGGGCATTTGGGTTGTTTCCAAAGCTTAGCTATTGTAAATAGTGCTGCTATAAACATAGGGGTGCAGGTGCTCTTTGGAATTGATGTTTCTGTGTCCTTTGGGTAAATACCTAGGAGTGGAATTGCTGGATCATATGGAAGCTCTATGTCAACAGACATATGAAAAAATGTTCAACATCACTTGTAATCAGGGAAATGCAAATCAAAACTACCATGAGATACCATCTCACACCAGCGAGAATGGCACATATTAAAAAAACTAGCAACAGCAAATGTTTTCGAGGTTGTGGAGAAAAAGGAACTCTCCTGCACTGTTGGTGGGAGTGCAAACTGGTCCAACCACTATGGAGAGCTACTATGGAGAGCTAACATACAGCTACTGTTTCTTTTGAGTGGGCTTAAGCTTTGCTAAAATGTTGAACCATCCTGAATTACTCATTTTTTAAAAATTCTTTCTGAAAAGCCATTTTCCCATCTATTTTCAGGCCAAATACAGGCATTCCCTTCTTTTATACTTTATTAATATCCTAAAGCTTGTGTTAAATCAAAATGGCCTGTAAGGGCGTCAGGGCACTTAGCTATTTAAAGGAGGCAGGTGGTGAAAGTGAGAGTTGATTTTTTTTTTAAAGATTTATTTATTTATGCATACAAGAGCTGGGGTACAGGCCAGAGATGCAGGGGGTGAAAGGATTCACCAGAGACAGAGTAGGGAACAGAACAGGCAGACTGACTGAAATACACTTCTGAGGGGAGCAGTGGGCGAGTCAGCGAAGGTCTGCTGCGCCATGTGGGTAGCTCCCAGGCCAGCTGGGGATTTAACTTGAGCTGCAGAGGCTGCAGATTGCTTCATAGTGCAGTGCTTAACCCCTTGCACCACCAGGGAGGCCCGAGAGTTATTTCTTATTACAGACCTGCCAGGTTCCCTCTGTAAGTAAATGCAGCAGCAACGGCATAACTGTAAGGCAGACCTGGAAGTCATGATCCAACTCCTTATGCCCATCGCACATTCTGGACTTGGGTGAGGGCTGAGTGTCCTGCCCTTCAGTTTCCTCATCTGCAGTATGAAAATAACAGGTCGTCTGGCAACCTATATGTGACTTACTTACATCCAGTCACTCATTTAATATTGGCTGATCAGCTAATGAAAACATAATAGCAGGTGCCTCCCTGGTGGCCTAGGGGTCACCAACCAGAGAGCTGACCCACATGGCGCAGCAGACCTGTCCTGTCTTGCCTGCTGCTCCCCTCAGTGTATTTTATTAGATCCTCCTGTTCTGTTCCCCACTCTGTCTCTGGTGAATCCTCTCACCCCCCCCCCACACCTCTGGCCTGTACCCCAGCCTTCTACACAAAAATATATTAAAAAAAGGGGGATCTCCCAGGTGGCGAAGCGGTTGAGCGCTGGGTTGCGAAGCTGCCCACAGCCTCTGCAGTGCCAGTTCGATCCCTGGCTGCTCCCCAGCCACCGGAGGAGGGTCCCACATGGCACGCAGACCTCTCCTGCCGCCCGCTGCTCCCCTCAGCAGTGTACTTCGGTCCTTCTGCCTGCTCTGCTCCCCGCTCTGGCTCTGGTGAATTCTCTCACCCTCCCATGCTTTTGACTGTACCCAGTGCTTGTATAAATAAATAAATAAATTAATTAATTAATTAAAAAATATATATTAAAAAAAGAAAAAAATAATAGACACTAAGTTTCTTTGAGCTCCCTCTTTTTCATTGTATTGAAGTGACACTGGCTTACATCATTGTTTAGAAATATAAAAACTCCCCATCTAGGTGATGTTGCCACAGGGGGTCCATCCCCGCACACCCACAGCATCCCCATAGGCTGTGGTGCTCTCTCCTCAAGTGGTTCTCACCCTTCTGTCCCCCCCACCCTGCCCCATTAGCCCGAGCTCTACAGTCAGCTCTGGAAGATTAGTTCTTAGTTTGACTTTATCTGACCCTTTGTTGGTTTTTTCTGTATTGTACATACAAATATTTTCTTCTTTTTGATGGAGACCTTTAGAGCAGAAAATTTGGGCTGGATGTATCCCAAGACCAGAAACTGGAGTGGGGGGTAGAAATGATTAACATAGTCATTAAACCAGAAATAGCAATGAAAAAAGTCCTTAGGCACAGGGAATCCTGAGAGTGGAATGCTACAGGAAATAGCTGCTACCAGAGGTGGGATATGCAGATTGAGGGCCATTGAGAGAATCCTGTGTGTCCTGAGTGTCCTGCAAGTCAACCCAACCACACCCTAAAAGAGATTTATTTAAGATTATGCAACAACTCCATTAAGCTATGACCTCCTCCCCTCAAGGAACACTATTCCTTCCAGAAGTAGCTCTTACAGCCCCCTTGTGTCTGTGGAAGAGTCCTTTCTTTTTCTAAGGAACCTGCCCTTTTGGATATAACCAAACATCTTTGTCTCCTTGGCAAAATTGCCGTATGCCACTGAAAGGGGGACACTGCTGAAATTTTTTCACCAGTCACTGACCCCTACACCTTGTCAGATGGACATCACCCTGACTTACTTTGCTTGGCGTTATCCCTTCCAGTTTCATCCAAGTTGTCACACTGGTAAGAGTTCATCCTTTCATTAGCTGAATAGTATTCTATTGTGTATATATACACCATATTTTTGGACATTTTCTGTGCACTAAGCACACCCATGGTGTAGAATGAGTAGAATATGCCTGGATGCTGGTCATCAGTGGCTGCTGGGAAACCAGAACACCCAGGCACTGTGACACCAGCCACCAGCAGCATTTCAATGCAGTGTTGGTAGAAATATAACCATCTTTCCTGCTCCAAAGCAAAAACTGGGAAGCACAACTGATAAACATTTTTTAAAAGATTTATTTGTTTGTTTGTTTGTTTATTTGTTTATTTATTTATACAAGCACTGGGTACAGTCAGAATCGAGGGAGGGTGAGAGAATTCACCAGAGCGGGGAACACAACAGGCAGACTGATGAAATACACTGTTGAGGGGAGCAGCGGGCACACAGGAGAGATTTGTCGCGCCTGATATACATTTTATTAATTAAGTTTATTACAAGGCATTTAGAGTTAGGGAGATGGAGGCAGAGAAGTTAACAATCTGCCAAAGTCAGAGCAGGTAAGAGTTAAAACTAACATTTTGACTACATTGATCTGTTGGGATCATTAATTTTATGTGCCACCTCGACTGGACTATGGGATGCCCACGTAACTAGCAAAACATCACTCTAGAGTTTCAGAGTGTTTGCACAGAAATTAGCATTTGAATCCATAGAGTAGTGAAAAAGATTTCCCTCATCTGATGGGCATCACCTAATTCATTAAGGAAAAGGAAAGGAGGGACAGATGTTTGTTCTCCCTTCTGCTTTTTCATACCCCAGAAATTCAGATTCTGGGGTCTTTAGATTCCAGAACTCACGACATCAGCAATCCCCAGATTCTCAGTCCTTCAGCCTCAGACTTGAGCTTACATCATTGTTTCCTTGCTTGTCAGCTTTCCTGTTCAGCTGGATTGTGCTACCACTTGTCCTGGTTCTCCAACTTGCAGCCAGAAAGCTTCGGGGGTTCTTGGTGGGGGTTCTTCTCCATAACCATAAGAGCCAATTCCTGTAACAAAGTGTGTTTTTTCTCTATCTCTCTCTCCCCAGCTCCACTGCCTCTCTTTTCCTCTCCCCCTCCCTCCTATTGTTTCTGTTTCTCCGAAGATCTCTTACTAATGCCCTGACAGAGGCTATGCTCTTTCTTACCAAACTTGATTGTAGTTTTCATCAGTAATGTTGTTTTATCCAATAATTCTAGCTCATCCCTCTTTGAGACTCATGTTCACATTCCATGTCCTTGACGTCTTGCAGTTACACATGGTCAATTACTTGCTTTGACCAATTAAATAAGAGAAAATGACAGGAGTCAGTGACTGGTAGAGGCTCCAAGAGCCTCATTTCTGATGGTGGCAGGGATTATGGAATCCTTGACCAGATGATGCCTCTGCAAACACAAGTGCCACCCAAGCAGACTACAGTATAATCTTGTGTAATATAGGTAATGTGAGCAAGAAATGCTTTAGTTGTTCTGTTAAGGTGTTAAGATTTGGCAGATGTTTGTGACCACAGCTCAGCCCAGTCTCTTCCAAGACAGCCACGCTGCTGCCAGATAAGCAGTAAAGTGTCAGTGGTGTAGGCTGAGTCATCTCTGAGATGATGGAGGATGGTAGATCAGCAACATTACTAACACCCTTCAGTTATTAAGTTGGCTGATCTTTTGTCGCACAATCCACAGTGACTGATTTCAAGCTACTGATGGCACTGAATGTAGAGTTGGGATAAGACTGACAATATCTCTGGTAAAGCAATAGGAAGTTAAGTCTAGGACGCCCTTGGTTCAGGGCATATGGTAGTGAGTGAAATTCTGTGAATCCTTATTTCATTGAGCTTGAAGTCTAGACAAGTAAAATTAAAGGGGTGAATAAAAATGAGTGTGTGTTCCATTTTATAAAGACTATAGTAATGGAATAAGGATTTCTTAAGTACAGATATGTCTTAATGTGGTGTTCACTTAGAGGAAGTTGTTAGAATTGTTGACATGTGGTCTATTGACATGCTGGATGGAGTCTGAAGGGTTGAATCCCAAGTTACAGGTTTACCACTTTTGAAATAAACACTGACCCTAAATTTAGTTAGTTCAATTAAAAATGTACACTACAGGGAAAACACTAAAACTTTGTGGTCAAAAGGATTTTTTTGCATCAAGTAATTAACCAAGTATGGCTGACATGGCGATGCACTGCCCAGATGGACCTTCCAGGAAGGCCTGCCATCCAGCTGAAGATAATATCATCAGCAAGGCCTCCAGCTGGCAGCAGCTGCCATGCCCATGGCCAGAAGATACCTTCAAGTCCCTTCTCCAGTGACCCACCAGGGCTGGAGTGACCAGACATATTCCCCCCTGAGCTCCAGGTGGTTTTGCTGTGGTTTTGGCTGGCGACACTTTGCTGACTTCTTCCTCTGCCCAACCCTGCCTGTCTCCCCTTTTGTCAAAATGACTAAGCCCCAATAAATATTTACCCCGATTTCTATCTCAGCATCAGCTTCTAGCAAATCCAATCTTCAACACAATCATCTGGCATGTTGAGTTGCCACTGTACTCAAACTTTCAGTACAAACTTTCAGTAGTTTTTCAAGGTCCTAGGGGACATTATGGCAATCCACTTTAGATGTGCAAAAGGATTCACACATGTCTGGAACTCTGAATCCATGGAAGAATGTTTATTTGATGAAAATTGCATTGAGAGTACTTGTTTGTATATAAGATGGTAGAATTGGGCATGTAGTCAACTTAATCTTTAGATAACTGGAGGTGAACTTTTTTGGCCAGATGTACGGGAGGGTGAGAGGATTCACCAGAAACAGAGCGGGAAACAGAACAGGCAGACTGACGAAGTACACTGCTGAGGGGGAGCAGCAGGCGAGACAGGAGAGGTCTGCTGCACCATGTGGGATTCTTGCCAGCTGGCCGGGATGGAACTTGCACTGCAGAGGCTGTGGATAGCTTCACAGTGCTGCGCTCAACCAGCTGCGCCACTAGGGGAGGCCCCCAGAGGTGAACCTTTTAAACAGATTAGTTTTCTAGCAAAATTCCAACTGCAAGTCCAGAGAGTGTTATGTGTGTTCCCTTATTCAATACACTGTTTTTTATGTGCATTTCTGCAATTCTTCGAGTTCCATGTATCTCATTAAATGTTCTAATTTTTCTACATGCAGGATCCTTGGAAAAATTGAAAGCATGATTTTTCCTTTATCAAATAAAACCAAATTTAAAAACTCCTTTAGAAGGGCTTTGCCTAGCTCAATGGATCATGTCTCTAATCTGTTCAGTTCCAGTTTTGCTTTCCTCAAAGCATTTTTATGATTGAGCAAGTCCTGTAATAACTAGCTTTGTAAGGAGGGGAAATTCTTGCACGGGTTGAGACAATGTTTATGTAAATGACTTCCATGTTCGACAGATCTGTTTCTGGAGACCGGGACTCTTCCTGTTATTATTTTGCCAAAATGTGCCTGACTCTCTGATCTTTGTATTGTAAAAAACAAAAGGCTTCATCCTGAATGCTGACATTTCATGAGCTTGACGGGGCTGAATTACCTTTCAAAAGCAGTGAATGTTTCATCTTGTCTTTAAAAAATCTGTTTTAATTTCTTAACTGCTAAAAAAGAGCAATGTTCACATCAAGGGTGACTCATAATAAACCTGATGACTTCCTCTCTCCTTCCCTGCCCCGTTAAAAACTGATCATGTCACCTTCTGATGAGTTGTAAGCACCACAAAATTCTTCAGCAGAAGAGGAAAAGAGAGTTTGGCTCTATTTCACTATGATCAGTCAGACAACTTCTCCAAGAATGGGGCAGGAAGTGTTCTTAATAGTAAAATTTAATGTCACTACAATGTGTATGTGGACCTCTCTGGCCAATTTATATCTGTATAACCCATTTGTTCTAAAATGAGTAACTGTAAAAAAAAGTCTATCATCACAGGTTAGATTTAGGTACCATAGTTATTGTACTAAGTTCGGCGGGTCTCCAGGATAGAAATGAACATGGGTGTCAAGTAGTTAAACCAACGGCCCTTTTTCCCCTTCTTCAGTTATTCTGTCCAGTTGTTCAGACAGACAGCTGCTTTTCTGCTCCTAATCATGGAAGTGGTAGGATGGTTTAGGACTAAAATTATGAGTTTGCTTCCCACAATTCTAGGGATGGGTGGAAGGTAATCTCCAGCAGTAACCAAAGCTAATTAAAAGATCTATTCCCTATAAACCAGAATCATTGTTTTATCTGACCTTTGATCAGAAAGCTGGGTGTGTCATATAAGCATGTTCTTTACAGTTTGATGTCAATATAACCACACTTTTACTTTGATGTATAATTGACAGAACCCTATATTTAAAATTCAAACAGTACTTATTGAGTATCTATTGTATGCTAGTTATTAGGCTAGACTCTACTGACAAAGACATAGGTAAGTTAGACATGTTCTCTACTGGAAGAGTCTCTATAGCTGGCCCTTTCAAAATCAAAGGATCTGTCTGAGGGACCCTAAGCAAGGAAGAGACTTGGTTCTTGGTGTAAGGGGGTGTTATCAATGTCTAAAAATGTTTTTGGTTTTCACACCTGGGGAGGGGATTGATAATACTAGCATCTCGTGGGTAGAGACCCCCACAGAGCACAGGACAACCCCCCAACTATCCTGTAATGTCAGCAGTGGTGCAGCTGAGAAAAAAATGCCATAAAACAGGGCCATAAACATTGGGAGTGTGATAGAAAAGAACATTTGGCATTTCTCCCAATAAAGTTTTTTTTTTTTTGGAAGAATATTACTTTATATTGATCTTTGAGGACAGAAGAGGCAATCTTAGGCATTTTTATAATTGAACCTTTAGTATAAGTGAAAGCTCTTTGTGTTTAAGAACAATTCTAAAGGCTCCTTCCCTCTGCTTTCAATTTTTTTTTAAATGAAACATACCAAGTCATCTTCAAGTAACAATAGCTAAGCATCAACTCCAACAAATAACCCATATAAAGCACTTATTATGAGCCGGCTGCTGTTCTAAACGCTTCTTCTTTTAACCTTACCACCACATTACTTAAGTGGGTGCTACTATTAGGCATATTTTATAGATGAGAAATGGAAAACTAGAGCGATTAACTGTGGCCCCATGATTAGTCGATTGAAAGTGCTAAAGCTTTGATTCCTTGATTCCAATCCAAGGGGTCTGGATTGAGTCTTTGGTCTTAACTGTAAGTAGCTAAATGCCTCTTTGTGAACTGTTGAAATTTTATCCCATTTCAGCTATATTGCAGATACGATCTTGGGTAAGCTTTTTTCTCTGTGCCTCATTTTTATCATCCATAAGATGGATCTGCTAATTGATTTTCGTTCTGGTAGGGTTTAAAGGTATTAATGCAGGGAAGACATTTAGAAGTGCAAAAGTAATTTTTCAATAAATTCTATCCATAATGATAGTGTTAGTGATTCTTCTCTGTGGCTTGTACGTGTTAGGACAGGCTGATGCAGGAAAAAGGGCACACATAACTTTTGGAGTCAAATAGTCTTGATCCATATCCTTTCATTCCTTGTTATTACCTATGCAACTTTGACCATGAAGCTCTAGTAGTTTTTTTTTTCTTTCTTTAATTTGATAAATGGAAATAATCTTTTGGAAAAAATAATTGTTGAATTTTCTGCCTAATGCACTATCTGAAATAAAAAATAAATAAGAAAGAAATAAAAATGTAAATATTCAGACATTGATAAAGGACAACTTCATGTTATCTTTCCCACTGTCATCTGATCCATGCCATTTAAATATATTTCATCCTTTTGCAGGATCATCTCTGCTATGAGCATTGCCTTCTCTGCTTGACCAGCCAGTGGTCACTAAGCTTTGCATACTAATGGTAAATCCAGAGTGCATAAATGTAAACACAAGCACACATCCATGTGAGCAAGTATATGCATATAGAAATCCAAAGATGAGGGTAAAGACTTGATGTATCTTTTCTACTTGGGTCTATAGGCACAAAAGCTTTTGATAGGCAGTGTAGAAAAGTTCAAAAGCACAAAAGGAACAGTATGTCCTGAATGAACTTCCTCCACTGATGTGTCATGGACCCCACCTCACGTCCATGCCAAAGAGAGCCCAGGTACTGGGGATTACAACTCCCATCATGTCATGAACATACCATGACTCTTGACTTCTTGAAGGGGTGGAATTCCTGGGACAAAGGATGGGTTCCAGCATCACTGGTTGGTGTGGGCCTAGAAGGGGTTTGGTTTTGCCTGCCTCCAGCAAGCACCCTAGTCCCAGCGTTACTGGCAGGACGTATTGACCAATCAACCTCTTTCTCTTTTATTAACTTTTCTATGTGTGCCTGCCTTTGGGTCTTGGTTGAGTTTTTTTTTTTTTTTAAGTGCATGGGTGAGGACTCACACCCAGGCCATCTCATTTCCCTTTGGGGTTACCCAAAGCAGCTAGGCTGGGCAGTGAAGACTGACTCTCATGAGTGATATAAGGGCATATTAATTGCCAGAGGATTCACTTGCTATGGTTGGAAACCAGGAGGTATTTAACATCCTTGATTTTTATTGATTACAATGTTCATAACTCAGCATTTATCCTGTATCAGAAATTGATTTTTTTCTGCAACTCGTTTCTGTTTTATGCTATGACTTTTTTTTCTTTTAAAAAATACATATTTTTATTTATACATACAAGAACTGGGGTGTAGGTCAGAGGTGCAGGGGGTGGGAGGATTCACCAGAGACAGAGTGGGGAGCAGAACAGGTGGATCTACTGAAATGCACCTGAGGGGAGCAGCAGGAGAGACAGGAGAGGTCTGCTGCTCCATGTGGGTCAGTTCCCTCGCCGGGGATCGAGCTCATGCCACAGTGGCTGATGATAGCTTGATAGCACTGAGACCTTAACCCCTGCACCACCAGGGAGGCCCTGCTTTTTAGTCTTTAAAGACACTTAAATAGAGCTGTTTCTCCCTGAATATGCATCTTCAAGCAAGGTCCTTCTTAGGAAAACCAACTGTTTATCATTGATTAAGATGGAAGTGTGTGGCTTGAGTCTACCTGATACACAATGGAAAGTGACCTGGGAAATCACTAATAATACTAGCTATTCCTTGAATCAGTTTTTTTAGCAGAGGGAAAGTGAAGGATGAGACACAGGTTCATATCCCTTTTGAGTGATTAAATACTGCTTTGATGCATTGAATGTTCACAAAGAAACAGCATTTTTACTCAGATACGTGGAACTAATCACCAAGAAAGCTGCATCATAGCATTGGTCTATTTTATATTTTTATTGCTGTTGATATGTTTGGTTTTTGATTAAGGGCTGGGATTCCTAACTCTGACTTTTGCAAATCATTTCTTCAGTTTTTATAAAAAAAAAAAAAGGCAATTTTGTTCATATTTTATTCTAATCCCTGAGATTTAGAGAAATCCATGAATCAGTCTTGCAGCCTCTATGAGTGTCAGAGTATAAAAGGCACATTATTGAGCAGCTTTTAACTAGTTAAAGGTTGTGTCAATGAGTAGATCAATACAATGCACATGAAAACACTGAACTTAGATGTCTTGGTCTTTACCCCAGTTTTCTTTGTTTGGCTAGTCAGTCGTCTTAGTGATTCTACTTCTGGATCCAGGCGGGAGAGATAGAAGACATCAGATTCAAGGAAGGGTCACAGGGTGCCACATCTTCCTTATAAAATGGGTTCTTGCTTCTCCTAAAGCTCTAATTATGATTGATTCCCTATCTTCCTCTGTGAGCCCATCATGACGAATGGCATCAATGCCAATCAACTATAGATGTGCAAGTCCCCCAGATATCCATGACCACCTGGGTGTGTGCATGCCTCAACCTCTCTCTGGGCTCCATTATGCTTCAAAGCACTTACTCTGGCCATGGGGGCACTGAGGCTGCCATTAGTAAAACTCCCTGTATGTTAACCCTTTTCTCTGAAAATCCCTCATAATTTTGCTTTAACACAAATGCTTCCCAAATTTATTTCCAGAATCTCCCATCACACTTGTTAAGGCATAAGTGTTTTATTTGGGGGGGTGGGGGTGAGAAGGGTTGTATCCATAGTCTCCCAATTCAGTAGGTCTGTGGCAAGGACCCAGAATTTGCAATTTTGTAGAGTTCCCAGATGGTGCTGATGTACTTTTTTTTTTTTTAAGATTTATTTATTTATGCATACAAGAGCTGGGGTACAGGCCAGAGGTGCAGAGGGTGAGAGGATTCACCAGAGACAGGGTGGGGAGCAGAACTGACAGGTTGCCTGAAATACACAGCTGAGGGGAGCAGCGGGCGAGACAGGAGAGGTCTGCTGTGCTATGTGGGTAGCTACCTGGCCGAGGATCAAACTCATGCTTCAGTGGCTGGCAGTCACTTGATAATGCTTTCTTTAACCCCTGCACCACCAGCGAAGCCCCCACTCCACTTTGAAAACCATTAAGCAAAACTCATTACCCCCAAGGACACTGTTTGCCCCACATTCCTCTTCAGTGGTGGCCACTGTTCCCAGTATAATTATAATTTCATATGGTTTCGGTGTTTGCTTTGCTTTGACACCCATGCACATACGATCCCTCTCCACTCCTCCCTCAGATACCCTCAAATTATGCCACCTGCAACAATTTTTGTGGAAATTTTGCCAATCTACCAAGCAGTCCTTTACTGGAAAATGTTAGCGTCAGGCCAACTGCTTTTCTCTCTTTTATGACCCCTGCCAATATGCTTGGTCGCCACCATCTTTGTAGATGATGTGTGGCCATGCCACTGTTGCCTTATAACACACCCACATTACTCTCCTCATCCAACTGAGATTCCAGACCCAACAACTCCTTCTGCTTTCTCTTCAAGCTAAATCGTCCTCTATTTTCCTTGTAAAACTCTCACCTGGAAAAACCAACTCTGCTTATTCTGTGCCTGGAACCAAGAAGCTTTACACAGCTGGAAAAACAGCAAAACAAAAGCTGCACCAACACTCTGCCAGTTCCCACTCCATATATATAATAAAGAAATCTCAAATGGACTTTAGCACAATCATAATGTAGTTTTCTATTTGGGCAAAAAATAACTGGGTAGGAGTTGAACAAGATGCTCACTGTCTCAGATAAGAGGAAAATGAATTAATGGCTGCATGTTTGGATTATGGAATCAAGCATATCTAAATCTAAACCTGTCTCTGGCTTTACCAATAGAGTGACCTAGAAAAAACATCCAATCTTATTACAGCTTTGTTGTCTTGTCAAGAATATCTATTCTTGACAAGTTATAATCAACTTAATGTTGATTAAGCTTTCTGGTGTGAGGATTAAATTATATAAAGCATATAAGGTATTTAAACATGTGCCTGGCTAACTGTCAGCACTTGGTAAATATTAGCTTTTATTATTTGTCAATAATATCATTGAACGCATAACCCATATCTTAATTTTTGCCTAGCCAGACATATCTTTGGAACATAAGGTTAATGTGTTGACTAATTAATATCCTTCCCTAGTTATAGTTTTCCCAGCACAGGTTCACCCAGATCCCGTGCATATGTATGTTGGCACAGTAGGTGCTGAAATAGCTAAACCTAGATTTTCAGGTACTTCAGTGGTCTGTAGGCCTGAATCAACTTCACAACTTGGTATTATAGGAGCATCAGTCTATCAGCGCATATATGAATCTTTTTCCTGGAATCATTAAATGTTTTTGAATCCAACCACCCCCACTCTCCCACCTTCTAGCAAACAGTGAAATGAAAACAATTTGGGGAAAGTAGTAATGTACTAATAAGTCTTTCTTTATGAGGGAATAATTCTAGTTAGTTTCCTTAACAACCATCAAGTGCTCAATTCATGAAATGCAGCCAAATCATTAAGGAGAGAGCTGACAACAGGGATGAGGCTTTGTTTCCAGAATTATGTGCATCATAGACACAATCAGATTATTTTTGAGCCAATTAATAAATGACATGGGGAGTAAGGGGAGGTAGGACTTAGAACTAGCCATAAGAGTGACAGAGGCCTAATGAGACTATTTTCTAAATTTACGCAAAATAAAACAAATCTAGGACAAACATAAAATCACAGAGGGTCATCACTGGGAAATCCCCACTAGTGAGGCAAGAGAAAGATGGGGAAGCAGTGATTCGTGATAATGGTGGTAAATTTCCTAATGACTTTTCTCCCATCTGTCCCCAATGCCACAGAATCATAAACATTTAATTATACTAAGTTTAATGTCTAATTAAAATCCCATTTATTACTTAATACTTTTAGAGAGCAAATAATTTACTTGAACAGAGTTTATCTTAAAATGGAGACCACTTGGATAGTTTTGTTAGCTAACAGGTTTTCATCTCAGCCACAGGTCTTTGAAAAAAATTCAAGTTGACAATTTTAATGAGGTTTAGAATATCTTCTATTTAGTGCTTCCAACTGGTAGGTATCATATACCTTCAAAGAAATCCTTGTCTAAGGTCACTATTATTCACTTAAATGTTGATGGTGATAATTTTTTTTAAGTTCAGGGGTTTCTATTTGTCTTTTAAGGTAAGTTCTAGCACTTTTCTTGAAGTTGTCTGACCTGTCTTACTGATGATCTAAATCTAGCAGAATGGAATTACTTATATGTGAATATCTTTATTACCATTATCTTCCATTTTCTTTTTGAAAGCCCAAATGACTGGATAAACTGCCTATATATTTTCTGTGTCTTTTAAAATTCTCATATTTGATGGTACACCTCTTGATTTTTATAGGATGTCAGCTACTGTGCATGAACAATTCTTGAAACTTTGGAAGATAGCCAATGGTTAGTTTTGTTGTGACAATCTAGGCTTTAGCATTTGAGAGAGTTTGTCTATTTCTAGAGTGCTGATTCTCCTGATATGGAGACCTTGTGGGATCTAGTTATCAGGGAAGTGGAGGGGGCAAGTTTTGATTGAGCTGTATTGTTTCTCAAGGTGTGAATTCTCTGCTTTATTTTTAGGTTAAGTTTGTGTGTGTTCTGATTGCTCCATCCATTGGTTGCTATGCCATCTTTCTGCTTCTCCCTCTATTCTGAAGACATAAAATATTTAAATGAGGCCCACTGATAACCTAACAATGGTCTCTGAGTGTTCAAGTGAAAGAAGAGTCTTGCATCCCTCACTTTACATCAAAAGCTAGAAATGTTGAAGCTTAGTGAGTGAGGCATGTTGAAGGTTGAGATAGGCCAAAAAGTAGCTTTACCACTTGGACCAATCAGCCAGGCAAGAAGTTCTGAATGCAAAGGAAATGTTTTTGGCGAAATTCAAAGTGCTACTCCAGTGAACAAATGATGATAATTGGAGAGTTGTATGGCTGAGATGAAGAATTTTTTTAGGGTCTGGAGGGAAAATCAAACCAGCTACAACAATCTCTTAAGCCAAAACCTAATCCAGAGCAAGGCCCTAACTCTCTGCTGTTCTGTGAGGGCCAAGATAGGGACCCTGCAGAAGAAAAGTCTGAAGCTAACAGAGCTTGGCTCATAGGGTTAAAGGAAAGACGCCGTCTATGTAACATGAAAGTCAGGTGAAGCACAGGTGCCAACGCAGAAGCCGCAGAAAGGATCCAGACAATGGAGCTAAGATCATTGTTGAAGGTGGCCCTACTAAACAATGGATTTTTAATTAAATTATTTTTAAATGAAGGCATGTACATATTTTAGCATAATATATTACACACTTAATAGACTATAGTGTTGTAGAAACATAATTTTATATCCACTGGAAAGCCAAAAAAATTCTCGTGACTCATTTTATTGGGATATTGGCTTTATCGCAGGCTCTAGAACCAACCTGCAACTTCTCCAAGGTGTGCCTTGTCCATATTGCCATCAAAATCCACAAACTGCCCTCCTGTTCAGCTGCAAGCTCAGTGGCCAATATAAAGGTTTCCAAGATTCCAGTTTTTTCATGACAGATCAAATTTTTACCATTGGTAGCAAATACTGTCAGTTTAATTCCTTGAACTGACAGGCTGAATTTGTTCATTTTCAAGAAAATTTCTGCCAAATACCAAAGTCTGAATAACCTGAGTTGTCTGTCAATTGTTCTTTCAAGTAAAAATAGTGTTCCCTGAAAAAAGAGCTCGTTCAGCTCATCACTCAATTGCATAAGCTTAAAAAGCCACTGTATTTCAGGAGGCAGCAGTGGCGTTTAAAACCACTCTCTATTCCACTATACAAAAATAATTTAAAATGTGTATATGGAATGGGGGGAATTTAATGAAATTCATACATTTTACTGCTTAAGGATATTCCTCAGTGGAACTGTTTATTTTTGCAATGTACAATGTACAAGAAAATTCAATGACTCCAAGTACCATTTAGTGCCTCTGTCTTATTTCATGCTAAGATATCAGAGGTTTTACCCATCACAACTTTCCCACCATTGGTGAATGACAATGTCTTAGGTGGGTAAGCTCCCTGGCAGGGATCGAACTCATGCTGCAGTGGCTGCAGATAGCTTCATAGTGCTGAGACTTGACAACTTGCCCCACCAGGGAGGCCCTCCAGGTAACTTTGATAGGTGTTTCTGCTATGGAAGATATATTACACAGAGGTACTAGCTTTTTTGCTTTTTTTTTTTTTAAGGAAAATACATGATGACTTTAAATAAATTTGAAAATTTTGATCATTTCCTTATTCTCTCATTTCTTTTCTATAAGTGATGTCTGAACTCAGTTATCAGCTTACTATTTAATGATGCGGTCACTTAAACATATCAGAACGCTAGCAAATAGACCTTTTATTCTAGTTCGTGTTACAAATAGTTTGATGATTTTGATTTTTTTCTTCATGCCCCATTGTTTCAACTATTGAGATTTTGTATACTTTAGACTCCATGTCCGTGCTACAAGGTTATATTATTGTTCTTGTCACTTTTCCCACGTTGATCTTTAAATTCTATTTGCATTATGTAATTCTGGTTTCAAAACCTAACAATTTCCATTTTTTAACTTGTAAGATTTTAGGTTTTCAATTGAACTTTTACTATCTGGCAAAATTTTCCCCGTAAGACATATCTGACACTGGAATTTCTATAATAAAATGTTTTAACTTAATTCTTTTTTTTTAAATTTTTTTTTTAAGAGTCATGTTTTATTTATTTATTTATTTGTTTGTTTGTTTGTTTTGTTTATACATGCACTGGGTACAGTCAGAAGCGTGGGAGGGTGAGAGAATTCACCAGAGCCAGAGTGGGGAACAGAACAGGCAGACTGACGAAATACACTGCTGAGGGGAGCAGCGGGCGGCAGGAGAGGTCTGCGTGCCATGCGGGACCCTCCGCTGGTGTCCGGGGAGCAGCCGGGGATCCAAACGGTGCCGCAGAGGCCGCAGACAGCTTCACAACCCAGTGCTCAACTGCTGCGCCACCGGGGAGGCCTGTGTTTTAACTTAATTCTTATCAACATCCTCATTTTAGCTTTCTTACTGCCCAATGGGCTTTCACTCCTTTTTGTATAAACTTTTCTTCATAGTGATGTCCATTTTTTTTCTCTTTCTCTCTCTGGTGAGCTTCTCACTTTTTAAAAGTGCATTGTTTGTTAAATATTTTTTTTTGTATTTTTGATTGAGATCACATTGTCTCCTAGCACTGTGTATCACCTATTTCACCCAGGAATGTTGGTAACAACTCGAATTGAGACCTCAGTTTCACTTTTTGCTGCTCTGTCCTATTCATTTCTGTTTGACACATTTTTATTAGTTTTTAAAACTTTGTAATTGAGGTAACATTGACTTACATAGTTGTTTGTGGTTTTGAAGTATAGATGCCTCCCCTTCAGGAGTTGTCACCATAGGGCACCCACCACCAAAGCACCCACAGTCCCCCACCATGGTCCCTTGTGCTCCCTCCTCAATTTGTTCCCTCTGGATTCCTCAGCTCTAAGGCCATCTTCAAGGGTTAGTTTTTAAGTTTGACTTCTCAGACCCTTTGTTCAGTTTCTCTATATTCCATATATAAGTGATGTCATCCAGTATTTGCCTTCTTTCTTCTAACTTATTTTACTTAACATAATCCCTTCCAGCCTTGTTGCCACAGATGGCATGGGTCTACCTCTTTTTGATGGCTGATTAGTATTCCATTCTGTGTATAAAGACCACCTCATCTTGATGTGGTCTCATTTGTTTTGTGGTGCTTAGGTTGTTTCCATAGCTTGGATGTTGTAAATGGTTGCTGCTATTTCATACATTTTAAAAGATAGCTGTTAAACTATGACATGTGTGACCATCTGTTGAGGTGTCTCTGTTCCTCTCTCACCCTGTTTCTCTGATCTTTGCTCTTCTCGGGGCTGGGTCCTTATTAGTCACTTTATGCTACATCTTCCCATCCACAGACACAGCTACCCAGATTTAAGTGGACCCTTGACAAAGACCAATCAGATTCTCTTCTTGGAAATTTTGAGTTTTTGCTGAACTTGGCTAGTTGGTCTGTGATGGTTGTCAAATCAGAAGATGGAAACTCAGAAGCCACACAGGTGGGCATGTTTAATCATGTGACTACTACAAAGGAGATAGTTGTTTCCACGAGAAAAGAAAAGGCTACATGGATGAACAGAAATGACAGGTATAGACAACATTGCCAACACATTGTGGGGTTTCTCAGTTTTATTTGATGCTTTCTTGAGTTAAACTGTTCTCCCTTCTCTTCCATGGTACACACAGAGACATAAATATTTTTGAAATGAGGTTCTGTCATTTGTCAGCATATTGATTTTTAAGATAAAAGATGATGTCATTTAGGGTGTACATCCTGTGTATCTTATTAGAATATTTTGAAAATCTTAATTAGTGGATTTTCTTTAGAGATACTTAAAGTCTGGAAAGAAAAGGATGGTATTTCTTGTTTCAAAGATGTAGGGTTGAATATGGTACACACAGGTGCTTTGAAGTCCGATAAACTTGGGTTTGAACTTTTTATCTGCCTTTTACTGACTGTGAATTCCCAGGAAAGCCACATTATCCCTCTCAGCCACCAATTCCTTTACTTTATGCTGCAGAGCAGACACTCAAAGACAAGGACATTTGATTTGCCAATGGCATTTTGGGCAAAATAAGAACATTTTAATTCCCTGGTGTATTTTGTCTACTTGGGGGAAAAAAACAGATATCTGAAGATTTTTCTGTGGATGACAGCTTAGCAAATGGTCATGAAAAGGAACAAAATGTTATAAAGCTAATGTAAATATTAACTCAGAATTGACTTTTCTTTTTTCAGGACATTTTCTTGTTAGAAAAAAAATTGCCAGTCTATGTGAATGGAGTGCCCTGCTTGGGAAATGATATCCTGAATGACCATCAGACTTGCAAGGAGATTTAAAGCAATTATTAAAATAATACTGATTTATAACACTATCTATATTCCTCATTTTCTTAAATATTTGTAACTTAACCTTAAGAACCAAGTCCCATTTGGTGAGAATAGACACAAAGATTTGTTTTCTTTGGATTTCTATGAAATTCATTCTCATAGAATGATGATTTGTTTTTCCATTCAACTTGCAATGCCACATGCATTGAAGTGATAAATTTGGTTAATATCTAGCCAGTCATATCCAGTAGATGCTAAGCTCCATGAAAGCAGGAACCACCCAAGTGATTGTCCAACATTTCATTGCTATGCTATCAGAGCGCCTGAATTATAAAAGGCATTCAACAAATATTAGTTGTCTAATTAATAAACCAGTGTATTAATGAATTAACTTGAATTTAGGTATTGCATCCTGTTGGCCCACTGGAAAATACACTAAATTCAGAGACATGTATATACTTTATTCAGATGTATTAAACTGCTAATACCTGCCTAGAACAAAGTCTTGCTTTTTAAACTTGGCCACAAATTACTTTTCCCAGAATGGAAATTTAATAATTAGCTTTGTTTCATACATCTGTTAAACATATTGTATAAAATGGTGCATGCATTTCAATTTTTTAAATCTTCCTTATAGTCATAGTTCAGCATATGTCCACTGGTATTAACTACTTGCAATTTCACCTTATCTATGAACTTAAGTTATGCACCAAATGAGTCTGTAGACAGCATCTGTCCCATTTTTTTTTTTTTTATCATTTTAAACTCTAGGAAAGATCCTGAGTGTTGAATGAATTAAAATAGTTTAAACACAGAGTTCAGAAAAGAATGATGAAAAAGCAAATTGTGTATAGGAAAAGATGGAAACAGTAATAAATTAGTGGAAACAGATATAGAAAGATATAGTTGATACCAAAAATATGGATGGGAGTTAAACCATTATTTTCAATGGTCTGGAGCCAAAATACCATATAAAACAGACTCCCAGATTGGCAGATTTATGAGAGTCATAAAATCTAGTGATCATAAAGTTGTTAGAGGAAAAAAAGTCTAAACACCCTTTACTTTGATTAGATTTAGGATTGAACTGAACTAAATCCCAGAGGGAAAGCGGAATTTTGAGGTCCAGTAAAAGTCTCCATATTATTCACAATCTGTACCAGCCTTTCTGGGAAAGACAACCAGTGTGAAATATCATTCCATCACCCACTTCCTTAAAATGATAGTTACTAAGACCTGATACAGTGAGAGTATGAATTTCAGACCAAGCTGTTTAGTTTCATTTCTGCCTATCACTGCCTTAGACTTGGCCCCCATCATGTCTTGCTTGAATTACTGTGCTAACTTTCTGCCCAGCTTGTTCTACCATAATCTACTCTCCACATAGTAGTCAGAGGGAACTGTTCTACCCATAACTCAACTCTTACCTGTGCTCTCATATCCCTAGTGGTGGATCCTGTTTCACTTTCAGTAAAATAAATGTTTTTTCAACCATTGGTAGGGCTACATCACCCAACTTCCAGCCATTCCTTCAATCCAGCTCCTCTTGCTTCTCTCTTTCTCCCTCAACTCCAAGTACCTTATCCCCATATTGGTCAAATAAATGGAGCTTGTTTTCAACTTAGATTCTTTACATTGGAAAGATCTGGAATGCCCTTTGCCCAAATACCTTCCTTGCTAACTCTCTGACTTTCTTTAATTTGTTTGCTCAAATGTCTCCTTTCTGAAGATATCTACTGCTACTGAAATCTGAAATCTCCTCTTCGACTTTCTCCAATTATTCCTCCATTGCCTCTTGACTGGATTGTTTACTTTGTTGAGTGAAGTGTGTTCTTTGTAGATCTTTGTGATCTGTCTCTTATCAGTTGTATGCAGTGGAAATTTTTGGAAAGGATTTTTAATAAATTAGTGTGCAACAAAGACAAGACAAAGAATATAGGTTCCAAACCATTCACCTAAAGTTACCATCCCCTCGTGGGTAAATGCCCATCCAAATTTTCCTCCATTGCCTCTTATCTCCTATCCTATTTAGATAACCTATTACCCTCTAACATGCTAAACAATTTACTTTTTATACAATTATGTTTTCAGCTGGCTCTTCAGTCCTCACCAGAATGTAAGTCCCTTGAGAACAGGGAACACATTTGTTAACAGTGTATTGAAATTACTTAAAACAGTGCATGCTCGGGCCTCCCTGGTAATGCAAGGGGTTAAGAGACAGCCTATGAAGCTATCCGCAGCCACTGCAGCACAAGTTCAATCCCCGGCCAGGGAGCAACCCACATGGTGCAGCAGACCTCTCCTGACTTGCCCGCTGCTCCCCTAGGCAGTATATTTCAGTCAGTCTGCCTGTTCTGCTCCCCACTCTGTCTCCGGTGAATCCTCTCACCCCACACAACTCTGGCCTATAACCAGTTCTTGTATGTGTAAATAAATAAACCTTTACAAAAAAACAAACGAACAAACAAAAAAAAACAAACCAAAAAACAGTGCATGCTCAATAGTTGAGGAATGTTTAGGTTACCTCATTGAATTCTTGCAATGGTTCTGCAGGAGATTCTAGAATTGCTCTATCACTTATGGTGCAGAGCCTATGATTTTCTTGATTTCTCATTGCTGTTAAAATTAATGTTGTGTAAAATTCACGTACCCTACTCCAAATTATTTCTATCATGTAGTTTTTATGGGAGGAATTAGATAATAATTGGAGGAAATGTTTAACACATGTGATAACTTAATGTTTTTAATTAATTTGGGGGGGTTACAAGTGGATTTAAAATTCCTGAAACAAATACACAGCATTTTTATTGAAACTTTTCGCTTTGGAAATTATCATACTATGATAAAACATTCCTATTAAAGTATTATAATCTATCCTGCCTTTCTGTTTACATCTGAGAATTCCAATTCATCACTTCACTAATGACTTCAGCCATCCGCTCCTAATTGGGCTCCTCGTGCACTCTGGCTCAACTGCAGGGCAAAGCTGCCTGGAGCACCTCATTACAGAGGCAGAAGGCTGGCAATAAATATCTTCTGCAGCCTGCATTTTTGCAAGGAAAGAGCTGTGCTCCTCAGTCTAGCTAATGGTGTTCTAGATTCCTAATTGTCTCACATCAAAAGCCCCCAAATACTTACATTTCACCAAAAGAACCCCAAAATTTGTCTTTATCACATGTAAGGAACGATTCTGTCTGATTCTGCAGTCAGCCCCAGAGAGATGGAGAGGAAGCTTCTTAGCAGCTTGCATCATGCTCTGGGGAAATTCTACTTGAGCCGAAGACCTTATTGGTTTCCCTAAGCTGCTCCTCTTCCTTCCCCTCTGCTCTTCTCTCTTCACCCCTTCAATTGTGCTCAAAGATTTTGTGCTGGTTGGAAGTATAGAAGAGGTCAAGAAAATTCCTTAAGTTGCCACCATGAATCTCAATCTGCAGTAAATGTATTTTCCAAATTTTTAGGACAAATTTAGGGTCAGGTTTCCCATAGCCCAGCTGGAGAGTTTTAAATGTCACCAGAATGGCTTAAAAGTTCTTATCCAGATAATTTAAAAAAAAAATATTGTGTATAGTGGTAAGGCATCTAATTTCTTCAACTGGGCCTACGTCCTGTTCTTTCAATTTATATAAGTTAATCTATGTCTAATCACTTAAAAGAAATATCTGATATGTAGCAAATATCCAGTGAATATTGTCTATTTTCAGTAGTAGTAATTGAATTAGCATTATTGAACATTGCATGCTAGGAGTTATGCTAAATCTTATTTAATCTTTCAGTCATAAACATATCTTGCTCTGATTTTAGAATAGAGGGAATTGAGGTTGAAATGCATATATAGTAGCTTGTCCCAGTCACCTACGTGAGGATGTTGGTAATATTGCTACGGTCACATTTCTGTAAATCACTGGTAAGACTTGGTCCTTGGATACATTTCATTTTGTTCACAAATAAAAATATTTGTGTTGCAACATTCTGAGTTAGAGTGAATTCGTCAGTTAGATGCCATCATGATCAGTTCCTATTATGAACCCCGCTGTTTTTAGTCATTTTTATGTATTTATCCTGCCTCTGTTTTCAATAAATATTTGTTACAGGTCTTTTGTAAGACAGGCATTTTTGTAAGGATGGGAGTTGCAGCTTTGAATGCAACAGAAAAATATACCTACTTTTAAAGAGTTTGCAACCTCAGTTCCAGCATATTCATTGTGTCACAGGAGGCTATATAATGGCAAATATTTTGCAAATAAAGACCACACTAGATGAATAAAACAAATAAAACCTTGTATATCTGTAAAAGTTTCTCAAGTTAAGTGAAAGCACAGTTGGCTGTCTAAAGTCTAATTTGGGACACATCAGAAACAATTTTTGTCCTTAAATAGCTTCTGGATTTACTTGCACAGCACTGAAAATCATGCCCTCAGAATCTCATTTCTTTTGGATAGAGCGATGTCTCTGGTAATGCAATGCTAAAACATGCATTTGTGAGAAATGTGAATATTGATGTAGTGGTCATCTTATATGTGCATATTTTGTATATGCATTTCTCTTAGATATAATGAGTCTAAGGATTTAATGATTGTGCAAAAATTTAAAAGCCCATTATCATAAAGCAATCACATTTGCAAAACAACAGCAGAATGAAGAGGGAAAAACTACAGGCTGACAAGGGGCAAGACTTGTGCTGGGAGCACTTGGTGGAACAATCAATTTAGGTCATGACCAGCTGTGGAGGTGAGAACTGGAGCAGATATGTCTTGAGCTCATTTCTCTCTTTTATTCCCAGTACTATGTATCCAAAAACTGGTGGTGACTGAAGTTTTAGGTTCTAAGTGAGATGATGTCTAAATTATCAAAAATATCACCCATAGTGACTGTTGAATGGTTTTTGTGGGCTCCCTTTGTTGGGGTCACAAAATATTGTAATTGTAATGGGAGTAACATTGATTTATGATATTATTTCAGGTGGGAAGCATTATAAATCAACATCTGTGTATACCACGCTATGTTTCCCACCAAAAGTCTACTCTCCATCCATCATCATAAAATTGACCCATTTATCCATCCTCTTCCTCTTTTTGCTAACAACGATCTTGCTCTTTTAGTCTGTAGTTCATTTTAGTTCATTCATTCTGTTTGACTTCTACCAGAGTGAAATCATGTGGTGTCTTTGTCCATCTGATTTATTTCACTAAGCACAAAACCCTCTAGTTTTGTCTATGTTGTAAATGGCAGGATTTCATCATCTTCTTTTTTTTTTTTTTAATTTGGGTAGTAGTCCATTTTGTATATAAATTACATCTTTACCCACCTGTTTGTCCATATATACTTAGGTTGTTTCCAAATCTTGGCTCTGGGCTCACATGTTTTTCCTTTGGGAAAATGGTTGGGGCACTGCGGAGCAAAAATGATGAGTTACGGCCTCCATGGTGGTGCAGGCGGTTGAGCACCACACTGTGAAGCTGTCCACAGCCTCTGCAGCATGCAGGTTCAATCCCCGCCGGCCTGTAAGAAGCCCACATGGTGCAGCAGACCTCTCCTGTCTCACCCGCTGCTCCCCTCAGCAGTATATTTCTTCAGTCTACCTGTTTTGTTCCCCGCTCTGTCTCTGGTGAATCCTCTCACCTTCCCATGTATCTGGCCTGTACCCCAGTTCTTGTATAAAAATAAATAAATAAATCTTTAAAAAAAAAAGTAGATGAGTTAGATAGCTTCCTTTGGCATCTGGAGATCCGTTCTTCATCACACACCTGCCTCACCTTCTCCATGCTTCAAGAAGATGAGCTTTGTGACCTTTATTATCAAGTCTCCTTTGCTTGCTGACTTCCGGTTGGGTTCAGCCCAGGGATTTTCTGTTGTTGCTCAGAGGGCAGGAGCAGAGTGAGGTCAGCTACGAATTTCTTTAGTTGTCTCTCTGCCCCCTCTGGGCTAGTCAGTACCTGGCTTCCTCTTCCAAAGGCTCTTGTCAGTTCTGTATTAACAGTCCTGTCTGATATTCTCTAACAACTCCCTAATCTTATTTATTTAAATCAAGGCTGGTAACTCTTTTCTGCTGTTTTCTCCCAGGTTGCTTTACCATTTCTGTGGGTTTCTATAGCCTCATCTGTTTTTATAAATACTCCCTTTTTTAACCTTCCTCAATTTCTCCATTACTTTACAGCCTTGTACAGATTGATTCATACCATATTAATAACAGAAAATGTATCTTATGAGGAGTAGCTACCTGTGTACCCAAATAATATCTAATATTAATTCAGCAGAACTGTTGGGTATTAATGCATTATCATTCCCTGAATGTGGCTATCTATGTATGTCTCACTTTTACTCATAACAACCAAAGTAAAAAGTTTGAGTAGTTTGCCATTTTCCATTTGAATAATGGACACAGATTAAATAATCTGCCCCAATTAACCAAATTGTTAGGAGCAAAGAGTTGAATCCAAGAGGTTTTATTCCAAGTCTCTTATGATTTGCAGAGAACATCATAAGTGGGGAAAGAAATAACTCTAAAAACAAGATAAAAAATTAACGGACCAGGGCCAGGAAATGGTGACCTCAAAGAATGAGAAAGAAATAAGAGTCTAAAATTATATGACAGATGAATATCCAATGCCCTGTATAAGTAGGAAAATGTATGAATGCATTAGAATGAAAAAGCTAAAAGGTACCTAAGTGTCAAGTATTTCTGGAGCAAAGTCTTCTCTGAGTTGAAACAATATAACTTGCAAAGTATGCAATTCCCATAAAGAAGGCTTCCAATTATTACAAGATTAATATCTTATTTGAGTGGCATGTTCACATTCCTACTTTCTTTAAAAATGTCCTCATATTTTCTACTACCCCTGAAACATCTTTTTTTCTCAGTCTGATGGGACTAAGGGAAAATTGAGCAGGAAATAGGCATATTTCCAGATTTAATTCAAACTTAAGCTGTCTTTCATTTCTTCTATTTTTAGTCATGTATTGTAACATAAAATGCATTTTACTCAATTTCCCATAATGATGGAAGTATCTTGATAAAATATCAGGGCCCTTGAAATAAGATATGATAAAATCAGAATGTCCAAGGAAATGGAACTTTCTATTTATCAAGAATTAAGAGACAATTCTGCTTCCTTCCTTTGAAAATATTTTAAATTATTTACAAATGATCTTACCTCAATAATTTCAGTACAATAAACATAATCAAATCTGTTTTTTATTTTGGAAAAAAATGTTTAGTACTTGAGGAAAATTACAGTTTGGATTCTTATTGTTATAAAACACACACGAGTGCTATAAAAGACAGAAACAAGCTCTAAACACATCCACTGAGTTTCACTGGAGACTTTTGGCTTGTTTTGTTGTGTGTACATTTAAATGATTATCTAAAGCTCAGCATTTCATTTACAAAAATTTACATTATAGATTTCTTACATTGATAACAAACCATAAATGTGTTCTGTGGCTTAATATTTGTTATGTTAAATTTAATTTGTGTGTTAACTTGTATGAGGTGAGAACTAGTAAGTATCAGATCTATTATTTTTCTCTATTTTGTAAAGGTTGTTAGTTAAATCACTATTAAATTAGAATTGTTTTTCAAGAGGAAATGTTGTGGGGTAAAGACAAAGGGAAGGAAGCACATTGCACATTGGTGGACTGGGGTGATTTAGTGGTGGGTGCCCTACAGTGGCAATAACTGGTTGGGGGTATCCAATATTGTCTCAATTAAGAATAAATTGAAAAATGTATAGAATTTTATTTTTGTTTCTATGATACAATTCTCCTTCTCCCTCTTTCTCTTTCTCTCCCTTTTATCTCTCCCTCTTTCCATAACTAATTTACAAATCTTTGACTACAATCAGTATGAAATGACTTGAGTTGGTTTCAGCAAAGATAAAAAGGTTTATCAGATAACTCGTAAGTGCAGAGATTGTTGACCTTCAGCAAAGGACATATACTGCTAAGGTCTCAAGATTAACTTCCTGTTTTTGAGTCAGCTTCTTTTCCTGAGTTTGCTTC
This sequence comes from Talpa occidentalis, assembly GCF_014898055.3. Classification (NCBI taxonomy): domain Eukaryota; kingdom Metazoa; phylum Chordata; class Mammalia; order Eulipotyphla; family Talpidae; genus Talpa; species Talpa occidentalis. The sequence goes on along the minus strand of NW_023605083.1, from coordinate 129,069,975 downwards.
TCTCTGGCTTTTTCTTTTTCTTCCTGCTCCCTCCCACACCTTCCCAGGTTTGCCTTACTCTTCTTGCTCTCAGCTGAGATCATTTGAGTTAAGTGGACAGCCTCTTTGTCCCACTTCCTAATTCTATACAGAGAGAAATAGATCAACCCAGATTGGATCGAGAAGTTGCACATGGTCCACCCAATAACGGCGGGGTCACAGATAAAGCATCTTCGAGAAGGGATCTCTCAAGGAAAAGGAACATTAAGAGATAAAAAGGAGTTTGGGGGTGACCTGGGAAGACACAAAAATCTTTCCCATTCCTTGAAGATTTCTGAGCTCAATCAAAGATTGTTTATTTTAAGTGTCCTGCTTTAAAAATGTTTTATTGCCTGTCATTTCAAATTGTTTTTGAAAATAAGTGGACTATAAACCTTCTAAAGGCAAAGGTCATGTGGGACCATCTTATATTTGAAGCTGAAATATTTGAGGAACAGATATTAAATGAGAGAAAGTAGAGAAGGTGAATATAATTTTACTGTTATCCATGAATTCAGTGTTGTCACCTTAAATTCAGTGTCTTTTTTATTTTTCCTAACTGTGCTCACCCAACCCTGTATACTGAAATCATATTCCATTATAAAATTCTATATGATATAATAAACAATATTCAAAATATATCAAATAGTTGACTTTTGGAAAGACATCTAAAATAACCCTCCACCAAAACAAGCAATAGACCCCTTGTATCTTTCATCTAGTGGAACACATGATGATATTCCAAGCAGTCCATCAGAAGGTCCTTGTCTGAGTGTGAGCTGACCTAGCCAAGCTGGTTGAGTTCCAGATCAGGATTCTCTTCCCTTTAGTGATGGTGTTATGAGATACCTTCGGCCTAGACCTTGCTTGCCAAGCCTTCCATTATGGAGCCCCTAAGTTGATAGGAATTCAGCCAGTCATCACTGAGAACCAGACCCTCCATCCTGCAGAGGCTTCCTGCCTTCAGGCAATGAGTCTAGAAACCTGAAGGCTGCACAGACTCAGGTGGCAGAAAGCTGACTTAGAAGTGACCTAGACGTCATTAATTCGCTAACACTCTCATCCCTGAGTGGAGACTCAAGATGCTAAATGAGTCATGATGTGTATGAAGAAGTACGTGGTCCTACTGTGCATGCCCTAGTATAACCCACCCCAAACATGCTCCCTACTACCCTGCCCTCATCATCAGCCCCATAAAACCAAGGCCTGAGCCACTCTCAGGCAAGAGCATGGCCCAGGGGACTCCCCACCTCCCTGCTATTATGTGGTCCCCAATAAACATTCCTCCTTTGAAACCCCAAAATTTGTAGGGATTAATTGGTGAAAGCCAGAGGATTTGGATTGGAACAATTGCATTGCTTTTTTGGATTAGTTACAGGATAAATCTCCTGTTTTTCAATTCAGCTTTCTTTGCAGATTTTTCTTTGTCTTCTCTTTCCCAGGACATCTGGTTTTCTTTCTTTCAGTAAGATTGCATACAGTAGTTAGATCCAAGCTCTATATGTGGTGTCCCCATGGAGACAATTTAGATCTCAGTGAGGAAATAGGATATTTACTTTTTGGGTGGTATATTTCATTGTAGTCTGTAGTTTCCAGAAAGTTGTGATTTTCTTTATTGTTTTGTTTGGCTTCATGCAATTTATGTTTTTTTCATTTCTGTATTCTACTACACTTAGTGGGATTGTGCCTGCTGTCTATTTTCAAGTGTGCACAACCAAACATAAGCTCCCAACACCTCCCTTCAACTAACCTACTCACATAAAAACAAGCAAGGTAAACTTTAATAAACAGGTAATTTTTTTTAAAAGATTTATTTATTTTTTATACAAGAACTGGGGAACAGGCCAGAGGCACGGGAGGGTGAGAGGATTCGCCAGACAGAGAGCAAGGAGCAGAACAGGCAGACTGACTGAAAGCACTGCTGAGGGGAGCAGCGGGCGAGACAGGAGAGGTCTGCCACACCATGTGGGAATCTCTCTGACCAGCTGAGAATCCAATCTGAGCTGCAGAGGCTGCAGACAGCTCCACAGCACAGTGCTCAAGCTGTTGCGCCTGGGGAGGCCCTAAACAGGCAACTTTATACATTTAATAAATTCAATAAAAAGCTAATTTTAATTAGCAGAAGGAGGAGAAGAATTGCATTGCTCTTCTCATTTCCGATGCTTCAAATTTCCTATCATTTTAGTTCCTTTCCTCTATCTTGTTTTTCTCATTCAAGAATTCTTCCTTTCCCTCACTCCTAAGCTCTCAGGACACGCTTATCTCTTATCTGTCTCCCTCTTTCTAGCAATCATTTATCTCTCCACCTCTTTCTTCTTTCCTGTGCAGAGCAATTGTATTACTTTCATCATAAACATGGTTTTCCTGAACACAACCCTGAAGTTACTGAGAGAGAAGGAATTATAAATAAAAAAAAAAATTATATGTGACTTTCAGAAATATTGGTTCAGTGTCAGAATGTGTTATTAATCACACTGATTTATGATAGTTTCTATAAATCCCTTGTCAAATCACTTTTACGATGGTTTCCTTCTTTTATTATAATCTTAACACTGAAATAAATGTATATTGTATCAGTTTTCTCTGTAGATTTTGACTTTTTGTCTTGATTATCAAAAGAGTGTCTGCTGGGTCAAAATTCTGATTGCTTTTAATGATACATTTCAAAATTATTTCACTTATATTTTGGCAGTGATAGATGCCCTATTTTATCCTACCTAGTTTTATATATATATATATGTGTGTGTGTGTGTGTGTGTGTGTGTGTCTGTGTCTGTGTATGTGTTTTAAGATTTTTTAAAAAGGTATTAAATAATAAACTAAAATATCCTATTTTAATTTGCACATCTATTTTTAATGCATCACACTGGGTAATTGTTTACTAATTATGTTTCTGAGTCTGTGAATGTTATCATTTCTATTTATGTTTTGAATAATTCAGGAGGGATTGACCATACTTTGATAAGGTGCTAGCCCCAAACCATCAGTGACTTAACACATAAATATTTATTTCTCATCCTGTAAAGCCAATTTGGATCCAGCAGTTCTCTTGGCCATTTCACATGGAACAGGCTGTTCCCAATTTGTAGGTTTAATATCTGGAACCCGTGATTTTCAGGGTTGGTGTGTCAGGGGAGGAGTCGGTTCCAGAGTCAGTACCTTTGCCTGGAATAAAAACTGCTTTTCCCCTTGCAATCCATTGATCAGAAAGTCTTATGACTCCATCCAGATGCAAGAGCATAAACAGTCTATACAGTTTTATGAATAGACAACTTCAGAGGCACCACCTCTTTATATAAAAAAAAATTAGTCTCTGATTCTCCTTTGCTACAGACTTTAAAGTTTGCTGTTTGCCTTTTAATTTGTATTCTCATCTGAATTTGCCAAGAGAGCTTTCTGTCACAAGTACTGAAATTGCTTAGAAAGAATCGAGAAGTGTCATTATACTATTTGTAAAGAAAATGTCAGAGAAAAGCATGTCAAACCTCAAGTGAATTTTTCTTTATCGGTTAAGTCCTGAAGGAGGTGGAGGCTCTAATGAAAAATAGTTCACTTAGGGAGGCTTCAGGGAAAGAGAAACGTGCATAAAATGAAAACCATCACTTCAAGCTGTTGGCATCAGATTATTTGACTTGAAAATGAACAGCTTTGGTGCTTAATTGTCTTGGTGGTTCTAGAACTTGCTTTGTTTTCATTATGGCTAAAGTTTTCCCAGGAGATGACTTGGATTCTGTCTTCTCCAAAGAAGAGCACCCACACAAGTGAATTAAAATATAAGCTAAATTCAGCTTTGTTCAAATGAGCCTCCACCTCGTGTCTCTCCTCTGCTCCCCACCCTCTGTCCCACCCACACCCCCAGGAAGAAAGGAAAACAACATGCATTTATGCAGGCTTAAAAGTCAAATGAGCGATGAAATCCCTGTTTACTTTCTTGATATCTCTACTCACTTCTAAATAAAATAAGGCTTGCATTTAAACACAAACACTTATTAAAACTCTCACTACCCAAGGCTCTGAGATCTGTCCTAAGTCAGATAAGGAAACTGATGCAACTATTGTTATTTCTGTCCTTCACAGAGAAGTTTTGCTAAGATAATTCCCCATGTCTTTCTTCCATTTCTTCTTCCTTAGCTCTTTGCCACAAACATTTTATTAACTTCTGCATGTCTCATCTCCTTGAAATATTTATTCTGCAGGTCAGAATCACCTGCAGCTTGTTAATGAAAGCAGAGATTTCAACTTCAAGAGTTTGATGCATTTATTCAGGGTTATTTTATTGCAGCTTGAAAAATTTAATTAATTTGAATTTAGATGAAACTCTGCATTTCTGAATTCACTTCGCTGTACTTCTTTATATAATCTCACCCTTAATTTCTATTACCTCTGCAGATTCATTTGCTGCTGATGTTATAGAGTTAGAGTAACCAAGGATCAAATGTCTCTACCCTGCTTCCAAATGCAGCTCATCACTGACTCAGTTTTGCTAAGGGAATGATTAAGTAGGAAAAAAAGAATAAATTTTCAACAAGGTAATGACTCACACCAGTTAGTACAAACTTTTACCCAGCAGAGCGAGCTGATGAAAATCCAAGTTGCTATCTACTGGTAGGAGGTGTAGGTAGGAAGATGGCAGTTTCCCTAATAAAATAGAATTTATTAAGTAGCTAGGTTTTCTAGAATCCTGAAATATACTCTATGCATTCACAGCATTAAGGGAAAATGCCTGATGATATTCTAACCGGAGACAATCGAAGCTCAGTGTCAAAAGCTTAATAAGACACAAAGGAGTGCACTCAGGTGTATTCAGTTTTCAGAAAGGAGAACTTGTCTCCGGAAGTGAGTCATGGTTGATTTGTTATGAATTGTCGACCATCCACACCACCATAGGTACAGGAGAATGCTGTTTGGAGAAAACCACTTCAAGGTCAAGTAGAACCTTTACCTAAATCAGGTAACACAATTTTGAAAAGCCAGTTCAAGGACTTAATTTCACATAGATTTAGAAAGTTCAATAAGATCTAGGGTCCTAGTAGGAAGAGTCAGAATAAGGAAGTTTGTAAACTTGCCAAATTCCTAAGTGTTTTTAGCTCTTTGGTGGCAAAGGGGAAGAGAGTTTTGTTCACAAACATATGGCCAAAGTTGATAAGATCTAATTATATGTTTGCAGCTGTTTCAAATCTGTAAATATCTGAAGTTGGTCAACACTATCCACGCATGACAAAAGCGGTATAAATAAAGGAAATTAGCTAAAAATTGAAACAACAGCAACAATCCCTTTTGAAGGGAGGAAATTAGAGGCTGGAGTTTTGTAAGTGTGACTTCAACAGGATAAAGATCGGGAAGAACAATGCTCTAGATGCAAAAAAGTTTGCACCTCATTAACAGGAGTTCTGGAACCAATTTTTTTTTTTTTTTTTTGTACCAAAAGTTCTTACCATTTTGGATGGAGTTTTAGAAAATACAATTTATCAATGTTAAAGAACTACTTTAGTCATTTAAATAGCCTTGAAAACAAAGAAACTGACAAAAAAAAGGAAACCAAAACAAACCTAGAAATTTGCCTGCAGAATTAAGGCTACTGGAGGTGGGAGAGAGCAGCAAGAAGGGGAGATGGATAAGGGGGTGGGGGGCAAGGGAGGGTCCCAGCTGCACAGGGAAAAGGACAGGGTGTTTTGATGATGGGGTTGGGGTGATGACATACACTTGAAGACTCATGAATCTGCTCCCCTAAATCATACACAGTGTCCTAAACTAATGTCACCTCAATAAAGACAAAAACAACCCTGAAAAATGCAATTAAACCTTTAACAAACTCAAATTAAGTCTGTTTTTTGTTTTCTTTTTTAACCAGAGTGTAAAGATTTACAGTCTGCCCAGGGAAAGAGGGAAAGATTATGTTTAGTCCAAACTAAATGTGACTGAGTATACAAGTCTGATAGTTTCATACTTGAGACTGCCCATTTTCCAAAGAACTTTATCCACCTAAGAACACATCAGGTTACGAATAAGGAGAAAATTGGAAACATTTAAATGCACAAATATGGGTGGGAAAAAATGAAGGAGTGATGCTGGCTCATCATTCAAAATTTAAAATAAGTTATAAGCCAGGAAATGGAGTCATTTTATCTGTAATTATGAATGAAAATGATGGGGTTTTTGGAGTTTGGAGTGCGGAGTCCTGGGGCTCACTCTGGAAAAGGTTTCCTCAGAGCTCCCCTTTCAGCAGCAAGTTTCTCCATGAGACAAAGACAGTAGATATATTTAAAGAGCAAGTTTATTAGGACAAGGGGACAGAAGAATAAAGGACACTGGCATAGACACAAGTGGGCAGGAGGAGCTGCCCCAGAAGGGCCAGGTTTGCTGAGAGAGACCTGCATGGTTGCAGGCTGGCGGCCTTGAGAGGAGCAGCCTCCTCTGAGGGAGGTCAGTGAGGAGAAGTCCCGACATGGTGCAGGTCACCGGCAGGCTGGAAGGCTGCTGCCCTGCAGAGGGAGAGAGCTGGTGAAAAGAGGCACCTGCATAGTCACGGGTGGGCAGAGGGAGGGCTGCCCTGTGCCACTGCAGAGATTGCACTGAGAGTCTTTTTCTCTTTGGGAGGGGCTCACGCCTTTGTGGAGTGGCCTGTTTGCTGCTGATTTTGGATAACAATGAGAATCTGAAAGGGACCTGAGATTCCAGGATGGGCCCAATCTCTACATCTTTACCCTCAGGTCTGTGCTAGGGACATGCCCTACCGCACTTACAACTGCTTTGGCCTTATGCCTTGTGATAAGGCACTGGCGCCTAAGCATCTTGATTTCAACAGTTGGGTTAATGGTCATGTGTATCCCCTCTACCCCCACCTCCTGTGTGAGTCAGGTTTTAGTCTTGTGATGCCTCCTTTAGGTTTTCTCTTCTCTCCTCCATCAAAAACACTTGAGGGTATAGAAAAGCCTGTATTTTAATATTTTTCTCTTCAAGTCTCCTACCAAAATTTGTTTCTATACTCATATTCCAATAAATATTCAGCACATATGACAAGGGTAATAATTCCATTGGATCAAAATAATCACTGCTAGAAGTTCAGTATCTTCAGTCATGTCACTGCTGTATTTGTGTGTTTGTATGTATGTGTTTGTGTGCATGTTTATGTGTCTGTGTGAGGGCATGTGGTCACCTCTTCTATTTGGTGGTAGGTATATAAAATATAAACTGCTCATTATTTACATGAAAGGGAGAACATAAATATTCTAACATGACTCAAGCAAAAGTCCTGAGGAAGTAGTTCTGTGAATATTTGTGAATTTACCTTTCTTCTATGGGTACCTGTGTTTAAGTCAGAAATCAATGGCTTAGGGAATTCCATTTTGTCTCTTTCAAATATACAAAAAAAATATATATAATTTAAGAGACTAGGATGGTGATGAAACTATTGGTAAAAAAATGTTCAAGAAGTATAACTTCAGTGGGAAATATGATTGCATAGGACTATTGCTCAGGAAAAGGAAAATTATGTAATATACATAATGGACCCATTAAAATTATGAAATATCTTTCTAAAATGTGAATGATATTAAATATGAAAAATGAGAAAGCCACAGGAAAGAATCAATGCAGGAAAGAATGGCAGGTATCAGATCAATTTTCCACTAAAGGAACCAGTCCCAGCTTAATTTATAATAAAATCATATTAAGACCATGGGGACATATAATTTGCATGTGATCTTAAAAATCCAGGGTATAGAAGTCAGAAAATAGTCAAGCTTCCCTGAGACAGAGGGCTTCGTGAATATTTTGACACCACACATTTGAAAGACTCTTAAAACTCTCAACTAGTTTTATGTCCCTCTACTAATTTCTTCCCCTTCCAGAAACCTTAACCCTGAAGTTCATTTACACATAGAAATAGCAGAAGGAAACCAGTGACTCTGACCTGGGCTCTGAAGGGTCATACCCTGTGCTTGACTGTTGACTCCTCTTTGAATCTATGACCATTGATGAGCCTATAATGAACAGGGTCTCAATGTCAGTTACTCTCCCAGGAGAATCAACTGCCATGTTCAAAGTCAGTAGGGTTTAAAGAAGTGACAGGGACAGGGCTGTACTTGAGGGTCTTTGGGATTCATAAGACATGAGTACTGACGGGCATGGGGAGGGAGCCATTTTCTGAACTTGAGTCAAACAGAACAAGGTCTTCTGGGAAGCTTTGGTGTCCGGTGGTGGAGCTGCCAGGCCATGGGAGTGTGATCAACAGTGGACCTCTGGGCCCTCTACTCCCATGTCAGCTAAGTCAGGCCCAGCATGCAGGCAGCTCAGGCACAGCCTCCAGTGCACACAGCAAGTTGGGCAAAGGGTGGATGTGGAGGGGCAAACCAGGTCTCCAAAACAGAAAGAATTACTGGGATTTTTGCTTTTCCTAAAATGTGGAACCAACTACTACTGGTATATTCTGGAATGTGCTAGAAGGCTTTTGCTAATTTGCAAAAAAACAAAATTAGCATACACTAAATTATATAATATACTAATACTGAATGATTTTGTGCGAAGACTGCCATAGCCTCCCACTGCTTGGCCATATGATAATATGGTTATAAAACTAGCTTATGTATTTCTAATATTGGCCTTTTAATATACTCTCTAGAATTTGTCTTTAAAATTAGGTTCATTTCTAACATTTGCCAGGCCTGGAGTGAGAGTAAAAAGGGAAGCCCACATACCATATGTCAAATATTTAAAAGTTACATATCATACTAACAAACTGTTAAATAAAATCTGTTCTATTCTCTATTCTTGGCAAATATGTCTGCATGATGTTCAAAGGATTAGCTTCTATGTGACTGAAAGTTGGCAAAATAACAATGATGAGTGAAATCTACTTATACTATGCATGCCTGGTGTTCTGTTTATAAACCAGTAATTTTTGGATGAGTAATGGAATAAAAATGTACATAATTCATAAATATATATCATTAACATTTATATTGCTGTGTTCTAGTAAAATCAATTATTGTATGTAAATAATCAATATTTTCACCTGACTGACATGCTATTGATATAAAAAAACTTACAATTAAAAATTAAAATTAGCATTCTTAAATAATCCCCAAAATTATTTTTCTTCCAAAATGTTTAAAAGTATGCTTTAAAATCAAAAAGGTAAAAGACAAATGATCGTCAGTATCTCAATATGAATCAGAATTATTTAAACAAAGCAGAAATTTAAATATAAACTTTGAAAATTTAGTAGAATTTTCTTAAATTAACTTCATGAAATAGAGCTATTAGAAATTTAGCATTCATTATCTATTCATTTGCTAAGGCAAAGAGCTGTGCCCATTTGTGTTAACTTCTCTGAGATGCCCTGGCATGTTCTCCAGGGCTCACCCTGTGAATGGAGTCCCAGCTGGCCAGGCAGAGCCATTTGGAGGATCCCACTTGTTCAGACTTAAGGGTGGTTCCACCCACTCTAAAGAAGAAATGTTTTACTTGCAAGGGGACCCTAAATCTGAGGCACACAGATCTCAGGGGAAGCAGAGCAGTCAAAACAGGGGAGGGAATAGGGCCTCCCTGGTGGCACAAGGGGTTAAGTCTCATCACTATGACGCTATCAGCAGTAACTGCAGCACCAGTTGGATCCCCAGCCAGGGAGATGACTACATGGTGCAGCAGACCTCTCCTGTCTCGCCCCCTGCTCCCCTCAGCAGTGTCTTTCAGTCAATCCACCTGTTCTGTTCCCCACTCTGTCTCTGGTAAATCCTCTCACCACTGCACCTCTGGCCTATACACCAGTTCTTGTATGCATAAATAAATAAAATAAATCTTTAAAAAAAAAAAACAGGGGATGGAAGAGCACAAGACTATGGTGATGGATCTCAGGGCTACAGCAGTGGAAGAGCTACAGGACTACACCTGAGGGAAGAAATCAAATACTGTCCAAAAATGAACAACAATGTCAGAAAATAAATCAATTTAATTAAAATTGATGGCCCAATTGGTTATATTCACACTGGGAAACTGCTAAAAAAAAGTTTTAAAAGATGAAAAATTGTACGTGCCACAAGCACACGTCAATATGCATCCACACTGCTCCCTAAAATGCCTCCTGTTCACACTCTACATTAGCAGGTACCTGGACATTTATCTGACAAATATGCTTAATTCCCCAGATAGAGCTCTTATCAGGTAATGCTCACACTATTAGAAAGATATAACTTTGTACATTCCTGATTTAGTTCAAATGGTACTGCAATAAAAGAAATAAAGGTGCATGTACACAGTAATCTCTAATCGTAGTTGTCCAGAACCCCAAGTTCCTCTCCTCCTGCCAAAGTTATGGGCATCTTATCTGAGAAGGCAAATGGATTCATGAAGCAGTCTAGGGAACGTTTTGCATTGCAAGCTTTTTTTTTTTTTTTCAGTAATTAGAATGCAGTCTTCAAATTTAGAACTTACTCAAAATTTGTGTGTTTAGAGTTACAACTAAAAATCTGCATCTCAGAGAGTTCAAATTAGTTTGCTCTGAGCCAAATGAGGTTCCTGTTTTTTATTTTTCTTTCCTGTTTTTTGTTTTTCTTATTTTTTTAGGAAAAAAGTCACAAAAGTTAGCATCAGCTTCTCATTCCTTTCAGAGATAAATCTTCCTTAAATTCCTTAAAAATAAATAAGCATATATGTTCCAATCTTTCAAATTGTATCTTATAATCTCAATTATTTTGGTGTTTAATAAGTCTCCAGCTTTTAAAGATAAAATTTGACGATTCCGTTAACTTGACATAAAACTGTAATCTTTCATCCTTTCTCTAAAACAAGAAGAAACTTACAAATGTATCGCTAAACAACAATTTTGTATATATAGAACATAATTATTTACTTAGCAGTGACAAGTAATTGACTTAAAATATAACACAGGAGTAGTTCAAAATTATAGTTTTGGTTTAGAAGGTTGCTTAGGGGTTTGAGATTCACTCGACTTTCCAATTAAAACACTAACCTTTCTCTGGTTTTATTCCTTGGGAATAAAACTAAACTAAAGGAAAATAAAACTGATATGATGTAAATTGCACCTATAAATCTCAGAAAGTCACTGGCCATGGTGGCACAAACATAAATGACACTCATGAATGAGGACAGAGGGAACAGAAGGTCAGAGTTGTTTTATTAGGCAGAGTTCATGGCCAGCAGCTGTTTTAAGTTCCTCTAGTGTATGATGAAGGTGCAGTAGAGAGGAGAGAGAGAGAAATAAAGGAATCTCTAGTGTGGGCTTACTTGCTGACAATCAGCTGTCCTAGAGCATGCTGCATCACCCTAGTAATACATGCTCCGTGATGGTTCACACAAATCCCCAGTGTTTCCAGATAAACCAGCTGATGCTTATGCAATGGGGCAAAAAGGCTCTCTGTTAGCAGCTGAGCATGTGTGTGATTCCAGAGCCTTCATGTTCAGAGTAACTTGGAATTTAAGAACAGCACAATAATGATGGCGAGTTTTTGTAGGCTTTGCACAGCTTCTGTATCATTTTCATTCTTTTTTTTTTTTAAAGATTGATTGATTGATTGATTGATTGATTTATGCAAGCACTGGGTACAGTAAGAAGTGTGGGAGGGTGAGAGAATTCACCAGAGCCAGAGCAGGGAACAGAACAGGCAGACTGATGAAGTACACTGCTGAGGGGAGCAGCGGGCACAACAGGAGAGGTTTGCGGTCATGTGGGACCCTCGCCTGCAGCCAGGGATCAAAGTGGTGCTGCAGAGGCTGTGGGCAGCTTCACAGCCCAGCACTCAACTGCTGCGCAACCAGGGGAGGCCCTCATTTTCATTCTTGATATTTATATTTTTATTGAGGTAACATTGGTTGACTATTTTAGAAGTGATATTTTCTGTAGGACTTGAAGACCGGTGATCAAGGATATTTGTCCAGTATTTTGACACTTCTTCAGATACTCAGCCTTAAAAAAAAAAAAAAATTAAACTAAATGCCTTTAGATGATACTGCAGTTCCCATAATGTTCTATTTGATAGCAATCTCATTGGGAAGTTCTAGCAATTCTCCTTGAGTTTTCTAAGTTTTGTCTCTCAGCCATTTCTTATTTATCTTGTTTGTCCATGTCTTGAATGGCTATTCAAAAGAAAAAACCTTTATAATGGTCCTTTACTTTTCTGATTCTCTCTTTGAAAATGTCTAGTTCAGAATAGACCATCAATTGATTTTCTTGAGTATAGTGTATATTTGCATAATTTCAAATTGCTTATTTTGTAGAGACCCCTCTTTTTGTTTCATATGTCTACTCATTTTTCAAAAAATGTTTGTGGTTATCATTTTACATCATCTCTACAATAATCCTAAATTTGTTGTGTTGCACTAATTCGGAACCTAGACATGTAGTGGAAAATGAGTTGCCTCGATGCAGTGATAATGGACCACTGCAGACTGTGTGATCAGGGAATTTGGCCAGGACTACACTCTTTGAAGTAATCTCAGTTTCCTCCTAAATATAGTGTAACAAATATTTAGGTGATGTTACCTATCCTATTATGTAATGTGGAACACTTTATGATCCGATTGTATTACAGGAATTGAAATTCCCATTTGCCCTTGTCTCAATGTACACATCACTCATTTATTTTACTTTCTGAGAGTGTTACTCCAGTATAGGGTGAAGCTTTCTAAACCCATTCTGTTTTTCTCAATGCAACCTATTTCCATTCAGAGAAAGGAGTTTAATGGGCTCCTTCAGTTGTGTGAATTGATCTGTCCATCCATCCAACCATCTGCAGACATTTGTCTTTATTTACTTATAATGAAATTCCAAGTTAACCATCAAAGAAGATGATTCTGCAGTGTGTATGAGTATACAAATGCTGGCAAAACAAGTCCTACAGATTAGATGGTTTAAACAGCAGAAATTTCTGTGCTACAGCTTTGGAGACTGAAATCTGAAATCAAGGTGTCTGTAGGGATTTCTCCTTCTGGGTCCTGGGAGGGATGAACGTGTCTCAGGACTATTTCCTTGACTTGTAGATGTCGTCTCTTCATTCTCTTCACTCTCTGAGTGGCTTAGTGTCCAAATTTCTCCCCTTAGGTAAAGATACCCATTGCATTAAACTAGCATTTACTCTAATGACCCCATTTTACCTTAATTATTTCTGTAAAGACATATGGACACACTTTGTGGTCCTAAGGGTTAGGATGTCAACATGTGAATTTGGCAGGGAGCACATTCAATCTGTAATGTAGTCCATCCGGGGAATTATTTATTTAGCTATCAAATTGACAAAAAAAAAAAAAACTTATGTCTGCAGATAGACTTAGTATATTCCAGCTTAGTATATTCCAGTATATTTCAGACTTGAATTATTTACAATGCATTTCCTATAATTTTATGGGTAAAATTATGTTTTCAATTCTTCCAGATCTGGTAAAATACTAGTGGATGTTTTTAAAGTTAATTCATAAGTTAATAGAACTTCAGAGTTGAACACCCAGGGATATCAACTATCCATTCTTTTATCCATTTAAACAATGTATCCTTGTCAAAATACTGGAAAATCCTTAACTAGCCATTTGTTCTACCTCTGCAGTGGGGATTGTGACTTGAGGGAGAATCTATCCCAGCACTCCTTGAGGATTTGGGGGGCTTGTGGGTCCTTGGTCATTTAGGCATAACTGGGTAAGCAGAATCTTTAGTCATTGCTACAATTAGTTCATCTTCCAAAAACCTCTTCAGTCAGTCCCCCAAATGTGATAACAACTCACCCTTAATGTTTTACTTAAATATCTTCAGGGAAAGGAACCATAAATTCTCATTGCTAAAAATACTTTGTTTTCCTAAAACCTCACTCTACATTTAACCCATTTGTGTACATTTTGCTGTCTTCACATCCATGTACTTGTAACAATAAGTCTAACCCCCTTGTGTTTGTTAGTGCATCAAATATTTGAAGAAGCTTTGGGTCTCCTCTACTTCACCCTTTCTTTAAGTCATTGCTATTTTTTTCTGCAATTCTACTTGGTAACTTCTTATCCAACCAGTCTCCTTGAGAAATATTTTAGTATGTTTCTATATTGGATGTACCTATCCAGAAACATTACAATTAATCTAGAAAAATTCCTTTGGCAAATCAATGGAGTTATTATAAATACTCTATTTGTAAAATATGATAGAACATACAGTGTTCATAAACAAGTATTCCAGATCTACTTTAATTTATAAATGTGTTGGCTGTTGATTAGAAGGAGCATAGAAAAGATAACCTTAGTTCCTATGATATTAGATTCCATGATATGTGAGCAGAACAGATGGTATCTACCCCTCAGCAGTGTCAGCTCCTTCAGTGCTTCATTCTATGGGTGAATAAACCTCAAACAGAAACAAGTGAATCAGCAACAAAGCTAGAATCACAACTAAAGCTTATTAGAATCTGAATCATTATTTAGCTCAAAAGATCAGGGGTTGAGGGTTTGGGGGACATGGGGAAATGCTTGTCATAGGGTATAAACTTCTTTTTCTTAAATGTGTATGTCCTGGGAGATAGTGCCCATCATGATGATTCTACCTAATAATGCTATGTTGTTTGTTCGGAGGTTGTTCAATGAATATACCTTAAATATTTCACCAAAAAAAAAAAAAAAAAGATTGAAAGAGAATTCACAGTTCCTTAAAATTATTTAAAGTGATATTAAAGCAAATGATTTTGGCTGAGGTTAAATTCTCACTGAAAGCTCTAGCTAGACAGAGCTTGTGAAGCCTTGGCTGACTTTGAAATGCTGACCGCCTCCTTGATCATGTTCTCAACAACAACTGTAACCCATCAGCTGCCTTTTTGAACCATGTGGGCAGATGCCCATGAATGCCGGAAGAGGCCTTCTTGGTATTTTATTGGCAATAACTCAAAGCTTATTAAAATCCAGATGGAGAGGGACCTGCAGCATATTTAAGCCCATATGCCCAATTGGGTACTGTACTATTTAATTGCTTGAGTTTCAATTGTAATTCCTTTCTGTTGTCCTACGTTGATTTTCTCCAAAGTGCTTACGTAATGTTTCAGTGGAAGTCTCCCCATATTATCTTGAGAACTAAAGTTGTGATGTTGATCTGTAAAGCACTTAGGTTAAATTCTATGCATGATATTTTTACTATTTTTATATTGGTGTTAAATGAACATTGAACTATGAAGAGGCAATTGGGTGAGTCATTTATGACTCTTTATATGTAGTTCTATTAAATTAAATATGTCTGGTTTTTAATCCAATAATATTTTCCTAAACACATTAAGTCTATTATGTACACATGGCATGCCATCTCTGTGGTTTGGAGCATTTGTAAGAGAGTCTGTCATTGTAAATATTGTGTCCATTAACAGATACCTAGACTTTTCCTCATGTTAGTCAAGCCAGTAGTGCTATTTATGGTTTCAATAGCATGAAATCAGAATAATTATAATGAAACACAGCTCATTTCATCTCATTGGCCAGAACTAAGACCTCATAGTTCTATACATAGCCACTGGCCTTATTGTCTTCATCTGTTGCCCACTGACTCAATCCCAAATTTCTTAAATTCTGCTTCCTCTCTTACATTAATTCCTATTACATTGAATGGGACTGACCATTCATTTAAAACTTAATCTTGTCCTATCCTGTCCTGAAATGTATTTACTGTGTCTGGTGTTTTCTTCACTTCCACATGTAACAACTTCTGGAGGGAGAGGATCTTGTCCTGTTCTGTAGCCTGTGTGTCCTATGCCTTTCAACCCTTGTATAAAAGTACTGTCTAGAAAAAATCCCTTTGGCAAATAAATGGAGTTATTAGAAATATTCTATTTGTAACATGTGACAGAACCTACAATGTAATCATCAAACAAAATATTTCAGATAGAGTTTAATTTACAAAGGTGTTGGCTGTTGATTAGAAGGATAGACAAAATAACCCTAGTTCATATGATCTTTGACTTAAGATAAATCTCAGCATGAGATTTATTTCTATGACAATTCATACTCTGCTTTATCTTGATTATCTGCAATGTGCATGGCATGGTTTTTGAGAGCAGAATCTCTGTGTGTGTGTGTGTGTGTGTGTGTGTGTGTTTATAGGTTTTTTCTTTATTCTATCACTAGTACTTAGTTCCTAAGATATAAATATGGGTCATTTTTATCTGTCCGACATTTGCTGAATGAACCAACATTTGCAGCAATGGGTCTTTGGTAGATTTCCTGTCTTACTGACAACCCCCCCAGTCCCTGAATACATCCATTGGCTGACTCTCTTCATTGTGACCACTTGGAGAGTTTCATCAGTAGATAAAGGCTTTCTCAAAACTACAGAGAGGAAAATAATCTCTGTGAGCTCGTTTTTAGCAGACATGCATTTGTGCATTCTTAATTCTGACATTGCACTAATTGAGAATACATCTTAGGTAACTTCAAAGTCTTAAATGACTCACAAGACTGATGACAAGAAAATCAACACTGAAAATATAGTATAAGAGCTTACAGATCTAAATGTCACCTTATTAAACTACATTTTTCTTATTCATTCATTTGTTCATTCATTCATTCACTTACTAACCAGTTGTTTACATGTCTATATAACCAAAACTGTGTAGAAAGAGGGAACAATGATATCTAGAATAGATAAAAGAGAGGTAACAAAATCTCTGCATTATTTTTTAATCAACAGAAAATTAAAAGTAAGCACTTAAGAAAAATAAAAGAGATACAAGGGAATTGCTAGTCATAAGCAAACTAACCAAAGTTGGAAATTCTGGTCAAGTGCAGCTGAGTTTTGTCTATGGGGTGGGGCGTTTGCCCCTGACATCCCAGGAGAGGGTGTGGTGTGCATGTCACTGGGGTGCCAGAACTAGGACCCTATGCTGAACTGTGTCTCTCAGCCCTCCAGAATGAGATGTGATGGACTGAACTGGATTTTCTTGAAATTTATATGTTGAAGCCTTAACCCACAATGTGATAGTATTCGTAGATGAGGCCTTTGGGAGATAATTAGGGTTGGATGAAGTCATGGGGGTAGAACCCTGTGATGACATTAGTGCCTGGATAAGAAAAGGAAGAGACTTCAGAGCTCTGTCTACCGTGTGAGGACACAGTGAGAAGCTAGTTGTTGCCAAGCCAGGAAAACAGCTCTCCTCTCATCAGGAACAAACCATACTAGTATCCTAATCTCAGATTTCCAGCCTCCAGAACTGCAAGAAAATTAATCTCTATTGTTCGAGTCACCAGTTGTATGGTAGCTGGAACTGACTAAGACACCAGCTGATAAAGGATAATGGTGACCTCTGGGCTGTCTGGTGACCACATAGCTGGATCCTCCCTCTGTGTCTTCAAGTGCATCCTTTAAAGAACCATCACACTGTGCTATGCTCAGTGATTTCCTCTTCATGTCCATCTCCTTTGAGGAAAAGTGTCTTGGCACATTCAAGTCTGTGTTCCCTGAGACTCTTTTATGCTGGCAGACACCTGGATGACACTGATACAGAACACCTGTGTATATTAATGAATTAATAAAGACAAGGCTTCCCTCTGCTCTTTTCTTTTCTTTCTTTTTTTTTTTTACTAGTCATGCATTTGTTGAATAATTCAGATCTTTGTCCTTGTTTTTTTTCCCATGGTCCTGGTGTTGCTGACTGTGGTTCATG
This sequence comes from Talpa occidentalis, assembly GCF_014898055.3. Lineage (NCBI taxonomy): Eukaryota > Metazoa > Chordata > Mammalia > Eulipotyphla > Talpidae > Talpa > Talpa occidentalis. The sequence continues at coordinate 129,052,330 of NW_023605083.1, read as the reverse complement.
GTGATGTCTAGAACATCCCTCTGAATTCCCTGAGCATTGAGCATTGATGGTGGGGTGTGTCATCTTGATCACACACTGTACGAGTTGGGTAAGACAACCTCATGGGTGCAGTGATTATTCATCAGGGCAGGAGATTCCCATTTCTGCCTGTCCTTTCTTTTTAAGGTTTTATAGAGAGACCAGTGAAGTTGCTCTGAGGATTTTAAAGTGAAAACCATTTCCTTGATTCTTTGAAGATTCAACCTTGGTCATAATTTAAAAAAAAAGTCTTTTGTTGTGTTGTTTTTAGTTTGGGACTATGACAGTGCTGTATTTGTCCCAGAGAAGTAGGGCCACATGCGCACACAAGTTTTTAGGTGGACATGTATTTATGTTTGTGCTGTTACACATGTAGGAGTGAAATTGTTGAATCACACAGGATATTTTGCTTTAGTGGATACTATCAAACAGTTTCAAAATGATTTTACTCATTTATTTGCTCCAAAGCAATATGTAGTTCCCATCCATTGCTCTACTTCCTGGCTAAGAGTTGGTGAAGAATGTTTGTTTTTAATTTTACACATTCTTATGGGCATGTAGTGCTATGTCATTTGGAATTTTAACTCATATATACCTGTTGACCAAGGAAGTTTAAGTTAATGCCTCTTCATACGTGTATTTGCCATAATGCATCTTATAAACCATTTTCTTTTGTGTTCTCTTTCTTTTCTTTCTTAATTTCTAAGAGATTTTTTTAAAGTATAAATTCTTTCTCATTCCAAATTGTATCCTGACATATGGCCTAATACTTAGGGAAGATTATGGAATAAAATTAAATAGTAGGATAATGATAGTAGTATAATGCTTCCATAGAGAGATTTCCAAGATTCAATGTAACTCCAATTCATTTCAAATTTCATAAGGAGGTAAAAGCATCCAAATAGTATAGCAAATTAGACAGTATCTTAGGGCATTGTCATAGGACAATATCCAAATACACTAATTTGAAACATTAGTCTGAGCGAAGGTTTTACATAGCTGGAGGACGAAGACAGATTTACTTAGTGGCTGAAGCCGAGCTCTCTACTTCCAGTGCAGGTCAATGCTTCAGACTTTGACTTGGCTTAATTAAGAGTTCTCTGTGCTCATAGATAAATTTCATAGCACCAATTGAGCCTTAACAAATGTCAAAAACAGGGCCTCCCTGGTGGCACAAGGGGTTAAGAACCGCACTATGAAGCAATCCACAGCCTCTGCAGCACAAGTTTGATCCCCAGTCGGCCAGGGAACAACACACATGGCACAGCAGACCTCTCCTGACTCACCCGCTGCTCCCCTTAGCAGTGTATTTCAGTCAGTCTGCCTGTTTTGTTCTCCACTCTGTCTCTGGTGAATCTTCTCACCCCCCACATCTCTGGCCTGTACCCCAGCTCTGGTATGCATAAATAAGTAAATCTTCAAAAAAAAATAAAAAAGAAATGTTAAAAACAGGCCCATTTGCAGTCATTGTGATGATATTTCAAAATAGTATTATTTCATTGGCCCCCATTAGTCCAACGCCATAGAAGGGACTCTCCATGGACATGAATGATTGGTCTCAGGTGTCCAGGGTGCACACTTAGCCCACAATATCTTTCTCATTTTCATGAGTTAGAATCAACACCTTTCCTTCCTGCTCCCCCCAAAATCTCCCATTTGTCGCCTAATTAGCCACTATTTATATAGTATGCGTGTGGAAAAGTCTATGCCTAGTCTTTTCTTGCTTAGAAGAACAATTCCATTAAGTAATATAGCTCAAATTTCATAGGTGGCAGACACTAAGAGCCTTGTATGTGTTCACTAATCACCTTATAAAGAAGGTGGTTGTATTACTCAGGTTTCTCCAAAGAAACAGAACCAATAGGATAGACAGAGGTGTAACAGCAGATTTATTATGGGAAGTGGCTCAGGCAATTATGAACTGAGAAGACCCAAGGTGTGTTGCCTGCAAGCTGGAGAACAAGGAAAGCCAGAAATGTGATCCAGTTTAAAGATCTGAGAACGGGGAACTGGAGTGGAGCTGTAGCACCAGTATAAGTCCTGGCTCTGGAGTTCAAAGGCCCAAGAGCCAGGCGTTCCAACACCTAAGGGCAGAAGAGATGGCTATTTCAGCTCAAGAAGAGACTGAATTCACCTTTCCTCTGCCTTTTTTGTTTAATTCCCACCTACACTTGGAAAGGTCACCTGCTTTATTCAATTGACCTATCCAAATTCTGGTCTCTTCTGGAATGATCTACCAGACACTCCACATTTATGGTTCACCACTATCTGGACATCCATTTGAGCGGTCAAGTGAGCCCATAGGCTTAACCACCGCAGTGGCACCATTCAGTTCACCCTTATTTTATGAACATGAAGTGAAGTACAGACTGGCCAAGATGCTCCCCAAATCCACTGCTAAGTTAGTGGGCAGTTTTGATCACCCCAGCAGGCAGGTCTTATCGCTGCTTTCTTTTCCCGCTTTCCTTCTCAGCCACCTTTCTGGCACCTGGCACTGAACTGAGTGTTGCACCTCTAGGGACACAGCCTTTGCATTCTCCCAGGAGCAGGCATTGTAGGTCTGCACCACAGTGGATGCACCACACTTCTCTGTGGACCTCTGAGCCAGCACAACAAACCTCCACGCAAAGCCTTTCTCTTTTTGCACCATCAACTTGAACAAAAGGAGTAACCCTTACGGACTCCTGAAGTCAGGCGGCTGGGGTCTACCTGCAGCTTCATTCCTAGAGCCTGCTGAGAAGCATTACCTCTGGCATGTGCTTTATAAATCACCTAGTGTCCTCCCTTTTTGAATATGTTGTGTCTTAAAGGTATTTCTTTTGCTAAGTCTTTTTTTCTGAGTGGAGGTGCTTTATGTCTTTCTCTTCTACCTGCTCATGAGTCAAACCTGCTAGTATGCTACTTTCCTTCTTCTGAACTGATCTTTTCTTCTTTGGAGAGCCCTTAGTAAGAAGAAGAGCATGGCAAGATATTTAATATAAATGTCTCCTTGTAAAAATATGTGTATATATAGTAAGTACATACATTTATATATACGTTATATATAGTATATACATGCATTTATATATACATGGCATATGATCTATATGCATTCATTTATATGCACATTAAATATACTATGTAAATACACATATATTATAGATAATTAAATGTATTTTCTATATATACTTATACATACACAAAATGTATATATGAAGTGATATATATCCACATTTATGTATCTATTAATCTGCCTATCATCTATCTATTTTCTATTTATTGTCCATCCATCCATCCATCCATCCATCCATCCATCCATCCATCCATCATCAAGAGAGAGAGACTGGTTATGAGTTCCAGTCTCAAATGCCAAAGAGATAAAGTGGGTAGCTAGCTGGAAGGTGATGCCAGATTGTGGGTTTTTGTTGTTGTTGCCTTAATGATAGTAAAACAGTGACGCATAAAGGCAGATGGTAGGAAATCAGTTGACACACACAGGTTGCCTTTACAACTGAGAGAAGAGAAATTGGTAAAATTAGGTCCCTAGATGGTGAGCGATGAAGCGGACCCCAGCATAAGTGCGGCCGCTCTCCCGTTTGTGAGAGGGAGTGTAGGACAGTGCACTTGGGGGTGGTTTTATGGGGTGAGTGTAGGGAAGATGAGATGTTCCAGCTATGGCTTCTGCTCTGTCTGTGAACAGCAGGCAAGAGGAATAGGGGGCAGTGCCGGAGGATTCGAGAGGCATCAATAAGTTTTTAAAAAATCTACTTCAACTGAAAGAGTGAATTAACCAGTGAAACCTACTGGAATTCATCACCAAAAAATAGTAGAGAGTTGTAGGCTGCATACAGTGTATCGTGTGTTATGTAACTCGGACCTGATCTTTGCTTTTTTTTTCATTAACTTTATTACATGGCTTGTTTTCAATGTGTTATCTGTCAATTATTTTTTCTATGCCGTCTTATGTTTCCTTAACAGCAGATACTGGAAGAGCTATTAGGAGATCATTTTGAATATCAAATTCTGTGTGTCCATAGAACTAATTATCTTAGAAAAAGACAAGCAGACCCGGTCGGCCAGCGGCTGCAGCCATTTGTCTCAGTCAGCAAGACGTTATTCCTTCCTCTGGCTGAGACTCTCCCCTTTCTGTTCTCTCTCTCAATGTCTCTTCCCTTTCTCTTTTCCCTCTCAATCTGCCCTGCGTGATGGAGATCTAATTCATAACTTTGAGTTTCAGTGTTTTGTTCTAACCCCAGGTTCCGTATCTATTTCTGGTAAACCTAATTGGTGTCTGTTCCTCAGCTCCTGGGCAAGTCTCAGTTAAGTTCTGGGGGGAAAAAAGGTCTTTAAAGACTGATACAGAGAAATAGTAGAAGGGGGCAGGAGTTTTGCCTTTTAGCTGCTGGCCTTGAGCCCCTGAGGAGGGGCTACAAGGAGCAAGAAGTGGGGATAACCAGGATTTTCAGTGTGTGTGTGTGTGTGTGTGTGTGTGTGTGTGTGTGTGTGTGTGAGGGGGTTAGTAAGTATGTCCCTTTGTAGCCACTGTAGATAAAACCAGATGTCTTCAGAGCCCAGCCTGAGCTGGACTTTCTAAGAGTTGAGTTTGCTGTCCTTTTAAGGGGAAGTTGGGGAGGGGATGAGGTAGGGTTGGGGGAGGAAGCAAAGTCCTGTCATGTTCATTAACAGGTGAAGCCTAAAAATTTCAATGGAAAAAGTTATGGAAGAAGTAACAGCTGCCGGTCTGTTTGGAGAAAGTCAGCACAGTAGTTACCATCTGGCATCTGTTTCATCTGTAGAAGAATTTTTTTTTTTCCTTTTTAAATAAGGCTTGCACTGAAAGCCCACTTTATTTAGATGTTAAGTCCCGGGATGCTGACGGCTTTGCGAGCTGCCAACATACCTTGCTCACTCCCTTCCTTCCATACCTCCCACCAGCCCGTCACCATGGAGCTCCGTGGAAAAAAGAACATCCAGAGATTAAAATAACTCGAGCGCAAGGTGAGAAACTTCAAACCACACGTGCTCTCTATCCATGTGGATGAGAAGTGTCAGCCAGAGATGAGTCAGATGGGCTGGAAAGGGGCAAATGTTTACTTTCGTAGTCAACGTGCAGGCCTGTGTGTAGAGGAGATACAGGGGTCAGCTACTGTGTTTTGCAATCCATAAATATGGCCAAAAAAAAGAAACAACTAAAAATCCCCTATTTTGTTCGATGAAGAAAAAATAGCCAAGACATTTTGCAAAAGGTAAGAAAATATTCTGTGACCTCAGGGTAATTGTGCCCTGAATCTGAAAAATGATCAAGGTGCAGAAATCAGACATGATGGCTTCAGGAAAGGGTGTTATATAAGAAGAACCTGGTTGGAAAATCCAATGAACAGAAACCATATTTGTGCTTGATGCAATAGAAGTTAATCATCAGAAAATAAAATAGTCAACACAGATGCAAGAACAAGAAGAATGGTGGATCCACCTAGGAACCTTCTTGACCCTGTGATTTCTACAATCAGTGGAAGGTTAAAACATCACCTTGACTTAGATAAAATAGAAGGAAGACAGATAGCTTTGTTTACAGAAGTTAACTATCCTTATGGTTATTTTCAATCAACTTTAAAGTTCTTTTTTTTTTTTTTTTTTTTCACTTAGCATCTCAGCTAGCAGCATGATAAATGCCTTACTGGATTTTTGGTTATTTGTGGGACAGAAAGTGAGGGAAGGCAGATGACAGACAGCAAGAAGGTAAGGGAGGTTAATCAGAGATAAACTCCACTGGATAGGGTAGAGTGATCCGTATTGACTTAGCATCTTCAAAATCAATATTTCTCCTTGAAAAATAAAACTGATTTATAATCACTCTGAACAGGATTCTTTATCCTCAGGACTTTAATGACACAATTTTCATTTTCTATCTCTACCAATAATATACCTTAAGCCAGCCAAATTTCATGTCACATTTGAGCTTTAATTGGGGAACACACTAAACTGAACTGTTTTTAACTCTAAAGACTGTCTTCCTTTCTTTGCTAGGATCATAAAACTAGGGCAAAGAGCAAGCTAGAAGCAGAAGAAAATTAATGACCAATAATTCCTCTTTTATTCAGGATTTAGGGGGTCTGCTGCAGGCACATTGCATGATGATGGTACAAATCAGATAGAAATCTGTTTTTCAGAATTGTTCTTGGGGAGAATTATGTAGTTGTTTTGAAATGTGTTTTGATAAGGTGTCTAAAGCTGTGACTAATATTGCAACTGCATATGAAAACAAAATAAAAAGCAGCTGAGAAATCTTCAAAAGCAAGGCATGTTCCTAGTTCTGCTCAGCTACTTGATTCTCTGGTGCAATCAGGCCTCTCCAACATCACAGGAGACCCACAGGTGTGAAAACATGACTTCTGATTCAGAATTGTTGTGACAAGATCTCCGAGTCCTCACGTCTAAAATAATCCCAGGTGGTGATGGGAATGTTCGTCCAAAGGCCACAGGGAATGGCCACTTAGTGAGAAACACTGATTTAATTTTCTGTGAGCATTTGCTGTAGACATGGGAAGAGAGTGAGTTACCCCATGGAGTAGAGCACCTGTTCTGAGACGAGAAAAAGTAGAAGTCAGAGTAATTTCGGTGGTGCCCAGGGTAGCAGAATTTTTAGAGATTCGGTGAGGCCACACAGGTTACTAAGAAAGTTTAAGCTGTTGCTCTTAGGCCTGAAGGGGAAGTCCACTTCCACTGCTCATAAAATATAGTCAATGACAGGGCCACAGTGCAACTGACAGACTCTCAGTTTTGCATTCAGGTAGGACTTGGGGAAACCAAGGATACGAACAAGAAACTAAGAAGTGACCTGATATCTGAATAAAATGACAGACCAGAAATAATAACTGATATGTTTGCAGCATTCATCTGTTTCAGTTAATCTGAGTGCTTTGCTCTTTCTACCAAAATTCTTGCAATATTGCATACAAAAAAAATGAAGCGTAAAGTTTGAGCCCCGGTGTTCTTTTATCTACAAGTCCAAAGACTATATTAAGCCTCTCAAAAGCTGAAATAGGTATTTTTATTTTCAATCTGAACAGGAAAAATCAGTCTTTCTTTCGCCCCTAGTTCCCTCCTTTTTTTCTTCTTTCTATTTTTATCCCCCTCCTAAAATTTAAGAGGAAAGTACTCGAAGAATTCCTCAGGGTGGCTTTTTAGTTCACTTTCTCTTACCTTATGTAACATCTTTATTTTCTTCTCTTGCTTACAGTCACACCTTCAAACTGTGTTAACACGCCCTCTTTCTGTTAACTCATACTGTTAGTGAGTCAGGAGCTCTTAAAGTGAAATAAATGAAAGTGATTACAAAGATTGATAGCCGGTTTTATAGATGAATTTCCTTTTAAAAAATATACCTGCCACCCAGCAAAAGAAACAGAGTATCACCAGCAACTTTGAAACTCCCCAGTGTCCTCTGAAAGGTCACTGGTACCCTAAATTTTGTAATCACCAGTCCTTTGCTTTTCTTTATAGCTTGAACACAAATGCTCCCATGTGTTCCTAAGATAGGTGTTTTGCAATTTTTTGCATTTTTCATGAACAGAATCAGATTGTTTTCTCATGCAATTGTTTTTTTATCGCCCCAACCACTGGTGTATTTGTGAGATTCCCTGATGGGTGTTTGAGTACTTGGAATCCATTCATTTCTTCACCATTGAGGGACTATCACAGTTGATTCGTCTCCCTGCAGGCAGGGAACAAAAGCTTATTTCCAGGTTGTTCTGATTTTATTATTACAATTTTCCCCTTACATCCATGAGTACTTGACCGTGTTCTCTCTACTTGCCATGTTATATCCGATCCCACTTCATTTGAGTTCAGGAGCCTTGGTCTTTGGCTGCATACTTGAATCACCTGCAGATGATTTTAAATCTCCTGTTAACCACCTCATACTGTAGACCACTGTGTTCAGAATCTAGAGGTGGGTCTCATATATTAGCTGAGACTTCCCAGGTGTTTCCAACATGTAGACAAGGTTGTCCAACGTTGCTTTAACCCCACCTCATTGGAAAAGAAACAATGCTTTACTGGTTCCAGCTGCATTGAATATAATTTTTCAGAAAGCTGTCCTCAAAAATCAGAAGCTAAAATGCCCATCAAAATTAAGAAGCTAAAATGTCCATCAGAAATCCAGAAATCCATCTTCATTAGTTTTTTCTAGCTTGTTTATATGTCCATCGATCGTGACCCCAATTCTGACATCACTGCTAATAAAGTCTAATTAGGGGCTTCTTGAGGAAGCATTGTTTACATATGGTACTCTTTGGGGAACTTTGCAAGGCAGAATCCCCACTTACTGAGGGCCCAAACATGAAGATCCCAAATTAGACCCAATTCTTTAAAATCTCTATTAGAAAAAAAAATTATCCTGATGTCAATAATTATCAAACCTAGAGTCACATGATCTGCCCTGATCCCTTGTAACTGACAGACACCCCATCCTTTTCTGGGAAATGCATTCTTTGGCCACTAGCCATCCCTACGGCAGAACCCTTGGCAGAGGATGAGTCAATAGGGTGCTTGGTGACTCAGATTCCAAGTAAAACAGAGAATGAGTTGATTTAATGTCTTGAGAAGTAGCTTGTTATCGAATTATGCAAAATGTAGCATGATATCCAGGAAAACTATTATCCACACGATCCATGGGTTAGAACTAAATGCATTACCCCAGAGGGACAGCATTAGATAAAAAGCTATTATTCATTCTTTAGAGGACTTGATAATAACAACACAGAGGTAATTTGGATCAGTAAGCAACCAATACCCCCCAACAGCAGTACACCAAAGACAAATCTGCTGGCTGAGTCCTGTATCTTAGAGTAGGCTTTTGTTAATGCTCTTGTCAATTGCACCATATAGTTTTTCCAAAGGGTGCTAGTCCAGAGATCATTGGTATTAAGAATTATTCTGATCCCTTATATTGATTCTAAACTCCTTCTTGACTTAAAAGTCAAGTTTTAAAAAATCTGTTTTGGTACTCCCTATGTTTCAAAAATAAAGATTTGGGGGAAAAGAACTTGCTGAAAATGTAATGAAGACCTCAATGAAATCTATACAACTCTAGTGGTTTACAGAATATTTAGGCCATCTCAAGTTCAATACCTACAGGTGACAGATTTACCTGTAGTTTACATTATTATGTTAAAGAACTAGCAATCTGATTTCTTGAATGAGTGACTATGTTGTTATCCTTCAAATTCTCTCCAATAAGGAGGTCTGGAGAGTCTAGATAAATGATACTAAAATACTAAAATTTCCTAATTTCTAAAGTCAGATGGCATAGTGCCTTTGCCTATTTTCTCTGCAGAACTATGTGGATCAGAAACTCAATTAAGCCTAGATTAAGGGAACACTTTATGGGCACACAGAAACCTATCTCGAATAGATGAGTTTTGAATCACTTCTGTACACTTCAAAACTTCAAGTCTTGATGACTGTCTACTGGCAGAGAGAAAAATAACTCAGTGGGTCATGGTGGAGGAATGTGGATGCCCTGGGGGTGGTTTGCTTGGAAACATAACACAAGTGACACATATACCAATGTTACATCAGTAGAAAAATTAAAATTAAAAAATATATAAATCATTTAAATAGGTAAGGCTGAGGGTTTTTTCTTTATTTGTTGGTTTTCCTAGGGTAAAAATTTAATGACAGGTTGATTATGAGCCTTCTGCTAGTTATAAGTTGTATTTCTAGGTACCCCCATTTTTATACATTCAAATGCCTCAGAACTCTCAGAAAGATTCAACATTATTTGTCTGCATGTCCCCTATACTTGGATGAATAATACTAATGAGAAAATACATTTGATGTGCGCTGCATGCATATTATTAGATGTATAATATTCTTACATTTTTACCATCTAAGACAGGGTTGATGAGTTATAATCTACTTAAATATGATAACACTGTTACTATGTGTCATACACCATTGCTCTGATTTAATAACCCCTCTCCATTAAAAACAGAATCCAATAGGCCCTTTTATTTGCTATCCTTGGATGTTTATAACACTTTGTGGAAACCTGGACTTGGTCTTTTAAAGCAAAATAAGATGGAAAATTGATTGATTCCAACAGAATATAATGATCCTGGCCCTGCACATAGGAGTCTCCCTTTGGACGTTTACTCACATCATTATCCAAACCCTTTTGATCTTTCTCTTCCTCTTTTCATCTTCCCTATCTCTTACTCTCATTTTCTCTAATGTTTGACACTGATTAATGTTAGTGCTTAACACCAATGCTTAACCTAATGCTTAACAATAATTAATAACTACAGCATGTACTTACTACGTTTCAATCATTGTTCTAAGGCTGTCCATAGATTCATCCATGCCATCTCTAGAATAGTATTATGAAGTAAGTATTATTATTATTTTCTTTGTTTTATAGATTAGAAAGTTTCCAACAGAGTAAGTGACCTTCTAAGTGTGAAATTGCTAGCTATTATCAAAGCCAGGATTTGAACTCAGGCCGTATGATTTTGCTTGGAGCCCATGCTCCTAATCTTTTTTTCTCTCTTGGATAAAGATAGACCAGACTGAACTGCAAAATTACATTTCTCTTAATTAATTTAAAATAATATTTGGAAAGAAAATTCTGCTTGAACTGCTGACACATATGTTTTAAGTTGTGTTTTTACACCAGCCATTTAAATATGCTGTGATTTCTAACTCTACAATATTAAACATAGACAGTAATTATTAAAAATGTTATCTGCTAGACCTGCTTTAGACAAGAAAAAATTTAAGACTATATTCACTGTTGACATGTGAATAGATGTTATTAAAGCAAGCTTTTAAAGCTAAGAAGTCTTTGTTAAAAGATTGAACATCCCCCGCCATCTTTGTCCTGACTCTCATCGAAAACCATCTCCCTCCAGTTATAGCACAAAGGCATTTTTTCTGTGTTATCCTTTGTCACATATGTGATAAAAGGCATGCTAACATGTGGTGGTCAGACAAGAATTATTAGAGGATCCATTGCATCTGTACCATAAAATTGCATGGCCATTTGAAGCAATGTTGTATTTTTTTTAAGTAATTTTGTATTTATTAATTTTTATCCAAGAGTTGATAGTGTTACATGGAGTAAACATTTACTCATTCCTTTTTTGTACAATAAAGCATGTATCCTCAGGTCAAAAAGATATTACTCTTAGACATTTAACTCACTCAATGTTAATGGTTTTACGCAGTATAGTAGATTATTATAATTCTCTTTAATTAGCAAAGCTTGGGGTCACTGTTAGTTTTCCAGCACAGTAATTCAATGTTCCCTGAAATGTTATATCCAAAAATGATTAAGTATCATTACAAGGGGAAAATCTTATACAAAGGCAAAGACCATAACCGATCGTGTTCACTCAGTTACAATGGATGTGAACGCACTTCAATAGCACTCCGCAGTTTTTGTTTATTATTCACAATGAAGCAGGTGTTCCCAGCTGGAACAATTCATCTCATTTATGCCGGAGACATGTAACCACAATCACCCTGCCATCCATATTCTTTTTTGGAGTTTTATTTATTTTGCAACACTTTAGAGGGAAATAAAAATAGGTATATCACATAACCACACAGTACCAACCTCCTTCTGCATAACCTTGAATTGTCAAAGTACCTTCATGTCTTCCAAATGTATTCCCTGGGTAACATTTCCTCCTGAGTCTAATTAGATTCCATTCTGTGTATTTACAAACAGGAAGCACCAGGCTGTGATTTCACAGTCTTCATGCCAAGGCCTCCTCAATTAGCATCAGGTGTCAGTGTTACTTGGGGTTGGAGACAGGGGTCAACGTAAGTTCTCCACACGACAAGGGCAAGTGACCTGAATTTTTTCTATCTTCAAGATGACAATCATTATGTTGTTTTTGTATTCTTAACTTGACAAGTGGAGACATTTCTAGAAATTTTAACAACCCAATTGTAATAGTCTTGAAAAATGATAGCTAATAAGTGGAAATCCTAATTAGAGATTCAATATCATCATCAACTTAAAGAATAAACTATTGGACTAATAATGGCACAGAAAAAGTTTCCATTGTATCAAAATGGATGTGGATAAAGATAAAATGTCATAAAAACAAACACATGTTCAAAGATGAAAGAAGTAGCGACTATCTGTAAATTGATGCTATCATGATTTTTTCATATTTCCATGAAAAAAACAACTAGAAATTCCAAGAATATTCAAGACAACAAAAAAAGATTTGCTCCCATCAGTATAGGCCAGCACTATTTTATGAAACCAACAATTCACCACAGCCTATTATTATGATAACTCTGATTAAATAGAAAAAAAAATTGTGGTAACATTGGTTTACAACATTGTTTTTTAGAGGTATAGGATCTCCCCTTTCAGGTGTTGCTACCACACCACACCCACCACCAAAACGCTCAAGGTCATCCACCATCATCCATCGGCCCCCTCCCCACTCAGTTCTCTCTACTCACCATCCCACTCTGGTAGCCTCAGTTCTACAATCAGATTTCTAGGATTTGTTATTACTTTGGCTTTATCTGACCCTTGGTTTCTCTAGATTCCACATACAAGTGACACATCCAGTATTAGTCTTTCTTCTGACTTATTTTGCTGAGCATAATGTCGTCCAGTTCCATCCATGGTGTCTCAAATGACAAGAATTTATCTTTTCTTTTTATATAAGTATTCTATTGTGTATACAAACCACAACTTCCTAATGCACTCATCTATCTTTGGGTTGTTTCCATAGCTCCATAGCTTGGCTGTTGTCAATAATGCTGCAATGAACTTAGAAGTGCACTTATCTCTTTGCTAAATACATAGGAGTAAAATTGCTGGTTCATTTTATCTTCATTGCCTTTAAAATTTCTTGCAATCTACTGCATAGCTAGATATTATTTTAGATAATACATTGTTTTGGGTTTTATTTGGGGGGATCAAAAAGGATATATACTAGTTAGGCCTGAATCAACACTACAATTAGTGATTATGTTATTAAAATTTAAAATGGAAACCAAATACCAGTCATATTCATTATTGCATGTTAATCATTGTATTCTTTTTTATTGAAGATTTATTTATTTATGCATACAAGATCTGGGGTACAGGCCAGAGATGTGGGGGAGGGGAGTGAGAGGATTCACCAGAGGCAATAGGGAACAGAACAGGCAGACTGACTGAAATACACTGCTGAGGAGAACAGTGGGCGAGTCAGGAGAGGTCTGCTTTGCTATGTGGGGTGCTCTTTGGCTGGCCAGGGATCGAACTTGTGCTGCAGATGCTGCTGATTGCTTCATAGTGTGGTGCATAACCCCTTGCACCACCAGGGAGGCCCCAGTCATTGTATTCTTAATAAAACACGGCAAACCTCCTCACAGGATAGCCTCATTTCTCTTCTACATAAAGTAGAACATATAGTGACATACCCTTTCTAACTATTACACATAACTTGGCCTGCTTATTTCATCTATCATTTTGCCTATCATCTGGCTTCAGTTACTGCAGGCAACACTGGAGATACAATGGGATTCAAAATTACTGTTGAAAATTAGTAAACATAAACACTTTCTAAATGTCAACTTGTTCTTTCTGAGTTGTATTCATTGAAATTCTAGGATCCCCGAGAAGGTCAGGTCATGAATTCCTTGTTAGTGAATCAATTTAATATTCAAACACATTCTTTGTGTTCCTTGTACTGACTTGAGGCAGTTGAAGGTGCAAGTGACATGCAAAGAAAAAAGTCTTGAGTTAATTATCAATTTAGCTTCTTCTGTTACAGGAAAACTTCTATTATGGCAAACACATGGGCCAACTTGGCATGTTTCTTTATATAGTACAAGTCATTCATGCATGGAGTTACTTGCTAGATTGGAAATTGAGGATGCTGATGAAGATAAATTAACCATTTCCAATGTTTCCATGAATTTCAGATATTACCATTATTAATAAAAACAAGGCAAATGTATTATATGCCAGAAACTGGGCTAAAGGAGCCAGATGGATTTTCCTTACCTCATCATTAATCTATAAATTAGTTACTTTAACTACCTTTGTTTTAGGTATGAAGAGAAGCTAAATTCTAGAGAGGATAATGTGTTCAATGTCACATAGTTTGAAGAGGCATATCCAGTCACCCAGAAGTAAGGCAGTAAAAATGTCAACTTCCTTTTCTTGTTCAAAATGCTGTACTGTCCACTATTATAGTAAACTTTTCACAAATCCAATTGTTTCTCTGTGCACTTAGTTATTACTTAACATACTACAAGATGAACAGAAATATCTTCTCAAACAGAAAAAAAAAATCAGGCAATACAAAACCAGAGAAGAAAAAGTGTTCCAATTATTGATGTGTTTTAAAAGGATTCAGAGACATTTGATGTTGATTTTAAATGTACAAAGCAAAAAACAGAAGTATATGTTCCCCCTGTTCTCTGAAAGTGAAACATTCCTAATTGGTAGGGTACTCTTTAAAGTTGGAAATGCTGAAAAATTTCACCATATATATTAATGCAATTGCATTTGCAGACCCCCCAAAATAACCTACAATATCATGTCAAATAGAAACATTGCGCTTCTGGATTCAGGGAAAACTGCAGGTGCCTTGGAAGTAAACCAGTGCAGTTGATGATTAGATATTCATATTCAGGTAAAACAAATATTTAACACTTTGGAAACTCAGAAAGGAATTTGAAATGGGAGCTGGTGGTAGTGCTGAATCCAGAGAGAGGTGTGGAAGGGTTAGAGATAATGAGATATTGATTTCTAGAGTTACAGGAAAGGGAATGGGAACTCAAAGCAAGATGCTTATTGCATTCAGAGAAATGATCTTTTCTCATTATTTTCCTAAGCTGTAGAAAGATAGGAAAACAGATGTTCAGAGTTGAGACAAATTGGATAGAGAGGTTGTAAGACAATCATTTTAACTATTCATCTGTAATCATCACAGCGTGGACACTGTCCATTTTAATGCATTCACTGTCTTAAACTCTTGAATAGCTGCATTTTTTTTTTTTTTGAATTTAGACTCTAGGAAGCAAAAAGTACTATTTTGAAGGCTTGATAGAAACAGGGTTATCCTGTGATTTTTGAGTGAGTTAAAGTATAGACTAGAACAAGTGACATTTCTGGAAAGATTAGGACCCAGAGAACCAGTTCACACCAATTACTCATTGATAGTAACTTATGTTTATTTTGGATATTTTTTTTTTAGGTCTCAGAATACTTTGTGCCATATTAAGACTAAAGCATTTCCATTGGAAGGGCTGAGGAAATTTTCTTTTGTTATTGTTTTAGGTGCTTTATTGGGTCAGATTCACTTAGTTCATAGGGTTTGCTATATAAATCCCCATTCACCCACTCACCTGGAATGTTGGTGTTACACTGTATAAAATTACTTAATTTCTTTGGTGGAACACTTAGCTCTTTCCCAATAGTTATAGAGTTACTTCCAATAAGGTGGAAGGGGTGGCTTAGAGGATACTATTCTTCATGGTCCCAGTGTGTAGACAGTAGCAACCTGTAGGAATGCCAAGAAACCAAATCCTTGTGCCTAATTCATGCACCTCTGTGCTCCCAGGGGTGAGGATGGCCAACAGTGTCAGTGGAGACTGTGGGGGAGAACCGTGGGTGCTTTGGTGGTAGGAGAGCTCCGGTGACCACCCCAAGGGGAGAAATCCAATAGTGTCAAAATAATTAACAAGGAGGTAAACCAATGGTAACTCACCATTCAATCAATCAATCAATCAGTGAAATAAAAACCCTGAGATTTCCAAACCTTTAGAGTCCCATTAGCTCAGTCCTTTAGTGTCTAAATAAGGCTTTCAAAACATTAATTCAAAAGAGTACCTGCACGCCTGTTTTTAGCAGCACTATTTACAATAGATAAACTATGGAAACAACCAAAATGCCCAAAAATAGATGACTGAATCAAGAAGATGTGGTACATATACACAATGGAATATTACTCATCAATCAAAAAAGATAAACTCATGCAATTTGCAGCAACATGGATGGAGCTAGAAGGGATCATGCTCAGCAAAATAAGCCAGAAAAAAAAATTAAAAATACCAAACAGGCACACTCATAGCAGGAATTAAGAAAACCTAAATAGGGCCTCCCTGGTGGTGCAGATGGTTGAGCACAGTGCTATGAATCTGTCCGCAGCCTCTGCAGCACCAGTTTGATCCCAGCCAGCCAGGGAGATACCCATATGGTGAGGCAGACCTCTCCTGTCTTGCCCACTGCTCCCCTCAGCAGTGTATTTCATCAGTCTACCTGCTCTGTTCCCTGCTCTATCTCTGGTGAATCCTCTCACCCTCCCACACATCTGGCCTCTACCCCAGTTCTTATATAAATAAATAAATATTTTATTCTTTAAAGAAAACCTAAATAAGGGACCAGGAAAAAAGACTTATTATAATAAAATAAAAATAAAAATCAACAAGCAACTATAACCAAAGACACACTATGGGGGGTGGGAGAGGAAGGAGTAGGAGCTAAACAAGGGGGGTGGGAATTGTATGGGGAATATAACCAAGATGAAAATGCATACATTCTGCAAAAATGAGAAATGATGTAAAAATGTATAAAATAAAATAAAAATGCTAAAAAAATAAGGTTTTCAGACGTGAGATGATCAGTGAGATTCTAGAGAAGCTTTTTTTTTTTTTAAAGATTTATTTATTTATGCATACAAGAACTGGGTTATAGGCCAGAGGTGTAGGGGAGTAAGAGGATTCACCAGAGACAGAGTGGGGAACAGAACAGGCAGATTGACTGAAATACACTGCTGAGGGGAGCAGTGGGTGAGTCAGGAGAGGTCTGCTGCACCAGGTGGGTCAACAACCTGGCTGGGGATTGAACTTGTGCTGCAGAGGTTGTGGATAGCTTCACAGGTTGTGTCTTAACCCCTTGCACCGCCAGAGAAGCCCCTGGAGAAGCTTTTTTTTTAAGGTGATAGGAGAGGCCATGACCAAGAAAGGATGTTGATACTTAAGTGTAAAGAGTTCCTATAGATGTAAGACAGGAAATCATGGCAAGAAAAGAGTTCATGGAATGGGAGAACTATACATGCGGAGTTTTGTTTGCATGAAAAACAAGTCACCGACAATCCCGAGGCAAGTTCAAGGCACTTTTTTAGAGAGGAAACGGGCAAATTGGAATAGTCAAGGATATGTGATAGCAGACTTGAGAAAGGATTTATGGACATGAGATTTGAGATAATGTTTGATTTTATTTTTACTCCCTGGGTTTGGAATTCCAAGTCTTACTGACTTCTGTAGCCCTACTCCTGGTTAGGAAAGAAATCATTTCAAAATGCTCTATTTTAACTTCTGAGATTAGCACTATGATTAATAGAAGTTCAAAAAACAAAAAAAAAAAAAAAACAAAAACCATTCCCAGGCTTATTTTGAATGAATTGAAGTATTTGGTCAAAGAGAAAACAGGAAAATAAAGAGAAAGCCATATGTAAGCTCTGTTGAGTGCTCCCATTTGAAAGTGCTCTTGTAACATTGAAGGTGATGTATAAATCATTTACAACAGAGCAAGTTTTGTAGAATGAACTAACTCCCCTTTCCATTCTTAGTCTATGAAAATAATGAGGTCAGTAAAATACTTTTTTTTTCCTTCATTTTTTCCCGATCTCTATCTGAAAACAAAAATTGTTGCAAGATAGGAAAATTAATCTATCTTATGTTTATAGAGTTCAACATATATATTAACTTTCTAAGGAATAAAAAGAAAAGAGCTGGTAAGTGTAGATGAGTGTGTTCCACAACTCAACTCTGCCCTAAGTCATGAGAACTTAATTTTTAATTCATTGATTTGCTTATTTGAGGTGACACTGGTTTACATCACTGCATATGATCTAGAGGACTCCTCAGTGCACAACCACAACCCACTCACCTCGGGCACCCACTTCCCATCATCATGGACCACTGGGCAACCTCCCCATCTTGTCTATGATTGCTTCCTAATTGAGTACAACCTTGTGATTTAAAGTGAAAAAGGGAAATTTTGGAAGTTATGATAAGAACCTGATTCTGAAACCTAGTGGAGAGATCTAGAAAAGAGAACCTGTAGGGCAAACTGTAGGGACTAGCAGCTGGATTGTAGCTTAAGAACCAGACTGGAGTTTGAACTGTAGTTCTTCAACTGACTTGTGTCCATTTAGGACACAATTTCAGCTTCCAGCTGAAATTTCATATATATATATATATATATATATATATATATATATATATATATTATAGCCCCTGTGATATTTGGCTAGTCACCTAATATCTGGAGCAGGTACTAGGTCAAGAGAGCAGATTCTATGCAAATCTTCCCAATTCCACTTTCAGTGACATGAAATTGATAAGTTAAAATTGGCCTATAGGAATATTTACACCACATGCATTGGCAAACACTACAAATAAGGACTTTTTCCAGAGTTCCAGTCTACCAGGACACCAATGGACTTACCCAACACCTCTCCCATTGAAACTTCTAAAGAAAAAAACAGCATCTTTCTGGATCATTCACAGGTTGACACATAAATGAGTCACCTAGCTCCAAAATCCCATTGCAAGGGGCTAATCCTTCTATTTAATAGGTGATCCCAGGAATCATAGGCAGAAGAGTGGAAAATGGACAGAGTAAAGGGAAGGAAGACAATAAAGAGTTCACCAGGGCTTGTATGTTGTGAGCAAGTAGAGTAGAGTTCAGTCTTACCAGGGACACTCACAAGCCTTGCATGTAGGTTGGGAGCCTGGGAGACAGTGCACAAGTCCGTGTGCATCACTGCTTCTGGAAACTTCCATTTACCTTGTGTATAGGTGGCCATGCTTCCTGGCCCAGAAATAAAGATTCACAGGTGTTTACAGTAAATGACCTTTGATGAATAAAGGTAAATTCTGAGACTGTGTGAAGTCATCACCAGTTTTTATGACAGGAAGTAACACATTTATTTTCCATGTATTTTCTTTTACATATTTGGCAAATAATTTTCATTCAATTTCTATAAACTCTAAATTAAGCCCCTGGGATCTCAGCAAAGGGAAATCTACCTAAAATAAAAAGAACAATGTGTCAAACAATGCAGGTTCTCTCAAGGGAGAGAACCATAGTCATACAAAAGAAAGAAAAACATCAGGTTCAAAAGTTCCCTTGGACAAATTCTGTATCTAAAGAATGAGACTGTCTCACAGGAACAACAGAAAAAGTGTTAACATCTAAAACTCCCCAAGAAAGGGGTCTGAATTTGGACCAGAGAACTTCCTTCCAAACATGTGACCACACGCTAACAAAAAAGAAAGAAAACCAAGTTTTCTGATATTTCTTTGGATTTTAGAGGCTTTGACAAAGAGCAGCATAGAATAAAAAATCAGACTTTGGATGCAGCATCTTTATAGTTAATGCTAACAGGTGGGCTGTCTGGGAGACTGGACATAGTCGTTGCATTTTCTCTATTTTTAAAGTTAATACAGATGGATTAACAAATTACCAAATAAAGATGTGCAAAAAGATCACAAGATTCTCTAGCTGTGCCACCACTATATAAATATATCATTTTCCTAAGCATTTTCGTATGTAGTCTCCAAAACATTCTCTGCCTCTCCTCACATGCGCACACACACGTGTGTGTGTGTGTGTGTGTGTGTGTGTGTGTGATGACTCTAGAAAGAGAAACTCTTCTCTTCAACATGGAAAATCCATTGTATTATTTTGGTTTTTAATTTTTTTTTAAAGTTTTATTTATTGATTAATACAAGCACTGGGTACAGTCAGAAGTGCGGGAGGGTGAGAGAATTCATCAGAGCCAGAGCAGGGAGCAGACCAGGCAGAAGGACCGAAGTACACTGCTAAAGGGAGCAGCGGGCGGCAGGAGAGGTCTGCGCGCCATGTGGGACCCTCGCCCAGTGGCTGGGGATCGAACCAGTGGTGCAGAGGCTGTGGGCAGCCTCGCAACCCAGCGCTCAACAGCTGCGCCACCGAGGAGGCCCTTGGTTTTTAAATTTAAGGAAATTTTCTTTTATATCTTAAGTCTGATTCTGCTTCATCTTCTTTTCACCCATTTTTTTGGTCGGTCTGCCAGTTCTCCATCTCTGCCATGTTTTTCTAATAGGCATTTTCTCTAACTTCAAGAAGAATCAGTGAATCTGTCCTCCACATGATTTATGGATCTTCTTAGAAATTTGATTCTCATCTTTATTGTTTTCAATAGCATTGTCTATATTGCTTCCATCATTCTCTCTGGTCCCTTTAATTTCCTCCTGGGTCCTAACAACTTGTGTACAATGAAGGCTATCCTGGAAAAAGCATACCTGCAATGATCACAAATGCAGCAGTCCCACTAACTGATATCAGACATCCTGGAATAAAGCTAAAAGTAGATGAAGTGGTAAAGATTTTCAGGTGAAAAGAATGGTTGAGCAAAAGTAGATATAAAATAGTGTCTTTCATAAAATAAGGTCAATCTATTTTACCTATAGTAATAGGTGCATAAAGAAAAGTGAAACAAAGTAAGGAAGATCTGGGCCAAGATTGTGAAAGTAATGAAATAAATGCCTTTAATGCAAGGTGTACTGGACAATAAGACCACAGACTGCAAAGTGCAAAGTGCAAATGGACTCAACTGGTAAGTTAAGTGGAACAAAGACATGAAGAGGGACCCCTTCAACCAAAAGTTGGGTGTTTCCACCCCCAGTTCCTCTAAACAATAAATAGAGGGCTCCTTACAGGCATAGTTATAACCTAGATTATATTCAGGAATTGGATTGTTATGATCAAAGAGGCCAGAGTTGGGGAGGCATCAAGTCCCTGATTGCCAAATTCAGAGTCCCTTTTAAGGAGGACTGATTCCACACATTTCTAGGAGAGTACAGTATTGATTCAGATTTTTTTTTTTAATTAAAAGCTAGCAATTTTTTGACCCTCCACTCTAGCACTATTTTTCCATGTTGGTTACATTTCACATCGCTCTGTTCCTATGGTACAGACTTCTTCACAAAGATTAGAAATTAATGGGCCTCCCTGGCAGCATAAGGAATAAGTCTCAGTGCTATAACCACTGCGGCCTGAGTTCGATCCCCGATCCCCAGCCAGGGAGCTGACCCACATGGCCCAGCAGACCTCTTCTGTCTCACCCGCTGCTCCCCTCAGCAGTGTATTTCAGCAGATCTGCCTGTTCTGCTCCCCGCTTTGTCTCTGGTGAATCCTCTCACCCCCACACCTTTGTCTTACACCCCAGTTCTTCTGTTCATAAATAAATAAATCTTTTTTTAAAAAAGGCTAGCAATTATGCCTCTTATATAAAACTCAATTAAGAGCCATATCTAATATCATATACATAACTAATATCCCCTTTATACAATTTCAAATCTCCCTGGTGTGATACATCTTAGTCAATGCAATTACACAGGTACGTGAGCTGACATTCTCATAGGTATCTCTCATTGGGAAGGTATTATTATCTTGTAGTATTCACATTTAAGTCTGGAGATCCATTAAAGAAATAAGATAAACCTGAGAACAGACTCAAGATGAAATAGGTATGAACTTTGAAAGAAAGTTACCCCTGAGCCCATCCCCTTTCATGGAAACTTTCTTAGGTATAAAAATAAAACAAGCCAATAGCATTATAGAAAATGTGATATCCAAATAGAATTGTTTATAAATAGAATGTTTTACAAAGTTTCCATGAGGCATCAGCTGTCCTTTAACCCTCTGCGTGCTGATATTTTCCAGCCCATGGACTAAAGTAAGACTTGGGAAAAAATTACCTATGCATTGTATTTTTATGTGGCTGTTAATCTATTTTTATATGTGAAGGATACATAGCATCAGCTCATGACAAACATACCAAAAGCTATCCCCCACCAGTACCACATGTGCAGAGAGCCTGGGGAAGAAGAGCATGGAAGAGCTTTCACATTTATGTTGCCAGAAAAACTGTAAGCAAACCAAGGTCCCTTCTGAGTGGGGTTAAGCCTATTGTCCTGATCTAATCAACAGGCAGTTCTCACTCTCCCCCCAAAGGGGTGCAGGCAGAAGTGTCCAACTCTAGAGGATAAATTCTGTGATCACCCCATGTGTGGAATACTTGATCATTTATTTGTGAATTATTATAGTCATCAGAGGAAGTTAGAGTAGAAACAGTGAGTAAATGAACCCTGCAGCAGAGAGGATGCCACTCAGTTAAAACCAGATTTCAGGACAAGAAGGATTATAGAGATTATTTTGTCTGTTCCAAAGTGGTGCATGTGCCTATTTCAAAATTAATTGCCCTTTGATTTACACACACACACACACACACACACACACAGAGTCCAGCTGTGCAATTATACCATGGTAAATATAATACAGGGCTTCCTTCTTAATAGAGGAATATCAACTCTTCCCAGGATGCTGGTGTTAAAACTGTTCTTAATTCCACTTCTCAATTAACACCAAATCCTGAACAAGCAGCAGCCGTCCTAGTGGGGTTTACTTTTCTGGCTGTGGATTTCCAACATAGAAAACCAAAAGAAATGTTCGTTTATTTTAAAAATCTTTTAAGATCTCATTAAGGCCATTTTCCCTTTTATGTTGATTTAAAATGACTGTACACACTCGTTTTTGAGACTAGTATTTCAGATAATTTTATATAATTTTAATCATTGCACTTTTCGAAGGAGGGTGATTTTTTCCACGATTGTGCACTAAATGGACATTTTATCTTGCCCTTTGCGCTGGCTCCATGGTCCTGAGGAAGCGAGGACCAGGCATGCTCAACCTGGCGGCCATTCACCTGCAGTCAGGAGGATGGAGCACGTGGTGTGTGCAGATAAAAGCCATTCATCTTCAGCTCTTCAGGCAAATGCACATGGCAATGTGGGAAAATCAAGTTATCTGAACAGATATGTAGATTATATATGTTCCAGCACTCTCGACTGGAACAAGCAAAAATCCAAAACTGTCAGAAACAAAGTATGAAAATTTGACAAAATAGGGTGGGCAAAAATTGGGGCCCTTCCATCCATTCCAGAAAAGACTTTATTTTGTAAGCATACTAGGAGGAAGCATTTTATAGGACATGACGTAGGAAGAGTCAAGTCATGAGTTCAAACCTCCCACCAACCACATGCTTAGAAGCCACTTTTGAACTTCTTTTAGTAAAATAGTTGGAAAGAGTTACTGATTTGCAGTGTTCAGTACAGTGCCTAACATATGGGGGGGGGGCTCAGTAAATAGCGAATATTCAGAATATTTCTGAATAAAGACAGTACTTGATTCATATTGCAACAGGCCTCCAAACTTTGGTTGCTATACACCTCTGTAAAACAATGGGGAGAGGACCTCCTCCCTTCCAGAGGCTTCTAGAAAGCCAAATAGGTCAGTAGATCAATACTTCTACCTACCAACAGTATAAACTTGCAGACATATTCCTCCCTTGCCCGCCTAGTAGGCAAACTTCTAGGTTCCTGAAATTTTCTGATTTTCTCAGACATCTGCTTTTCCGATAACGTTATAATTATGTTTGCTGGGCAGATTTGGATGTGACCTTAGCCTTGGGAAAGGAGATTTCAAAAATGTTTGCAGAGAAAAAATAAGTATGATCCCATGTCAGAGATTCTTCTTTTTTTTTTTTTTAAGATATCATTCTGATTTTAAAATCACAAATAATCCCAATGAGAACAATTTTTTTTTTATCAAATCGCAAATAAGTCCAGTGAGAAAGAATTAGGGACAGAAGGATTTGTCATCATAGCTGCTAAATAAATGCTGAAAAACCTTTCATAAGATGTACCAAGCACAGGCTGATCCCTTGTAAGAGAAAAGATACATCTGAAAGGGTGGAGGAGGAATTCAGTTAAAGAAAAAGTCTAAAAAAAAATTCTAGAAGGTTCTTTAGGAGAGCTTTAAAGCACTGACTAGCATAAGTATAAGGTGGTGGGGGGAGGTTCACAGTTGAAAGAAGCTGCTGTCAACCTCACAGGTGACAGAGAAGGCAAAGCAGCTTAACCTGGATTTTATTTCCCACGCTTTTAGCAAAGGAAAAAAATAAGGTAGAAAGTACAGAGAACATTTGAAATACCTGAGAGGATGGCAGAGTCACAGCTGTTTAGTTTCAATTCAAGTAATTTCCTACACCTCAAGTAATAATGCTAATAGTAATAGCTAACTCATTGAGGTTGGTATCCACCAGGTGTTATTCTAAATGCTTTGGTTTTTAATCCTCTTGACAACAGGTTTTACCTGTTATTATCCCCAGCTTATACATAAGGAAACTAAAGTACCAAAAAGTTAAACAACCACAACTACCTAAGACAACACAATGTTTAGGCCTGAAATTTCTAAGTGTTCAAGGATAGATGAATGGATTAAGAAGAAGTGGTGTGTTTGTACACACACAGGAATACTACTCAGCTGTAAAAAATGATCTCTTGCCATTTGCCAAAATATGGAGGGATCTAGAGGTTGATTATGCCAAGTGAAATAAGCCAGAAGGAGAAAGACAAATACTGATGGTGTCCCTCATCTGTGAAAAATAGAGACACAAGGGCCTCCCCTGGTGGCGCAGCGGTTGAGCCCTGGGCTGCGAAGCTGTCCGCAGCTTCTGCAGCTCCGGTTCAATCCCCGGCCACCAGTGAGGGTCCCACATGGTGTGACAGACCCCTCCTGCCATGTCCGCTGCTCCCCTCAGCAGTGTATTTCGTCAGTCTGCCTGTTCTGTTCCCCGCTCTGGCTCTGGTGAATTCTCTCACCCTCCCACGATTCTGACTGTGCCCTGTGCTTGTATAAATAAATAAATAAATCTTTAAAAAAAAAAGAAAAATAGAGACACAAAACAAAGGAACTGACCAAACAAAAGCAAAAGTAAATGCTAAAATTCTCACTGTAAAACTGAAACTGCCCTGTGGCAGTGTGGGTGGAGCCGGAAGGGATCATGGTACATGAAGTAAGTCAAAGGGAAATAGATAAATATCAGATAGTTCCATTTATATGGGCAAGATAGCAAAATTCAAGGAAGACTCAAAGACAACCTTTAAAGCTGACCCTTGATCTGAAGCATCCAGGAGAGGAAGGAGGGAAGAAAGATGAAAACAGGGTGGGGAAGAACACAAGGGGCCACGGGGATGATCTACAGGTGCTTTGATGATGGGAGAACTATGGTGGCCACACCTGAGGGGAGAAATCTATATTGTCCAAATATGAGCAATAATGTAAGAAAAAATACTACATTAAAAAATTAAAGACAGGGCCTCCTTGGTGGTGCAAGGGGCTAAGTCTCAGCATTGTGAAGCTATCCGCAGCCTCTGCAGCATGAGTTTGCTCCCTGGCCAGCCAGGGAGCTGACCCATATGGAGCAGCAGACCTTTCCTGTCTCCCCGCTGCTCCCCTCAGCAGTGTATTTCAGTCAATCTGCTTGCTCTGTTCCCCACTCTGTCTCTGGTGAATCCTCTCACCTCACCCCCATACCTCTGGCCTGTACCCCAGCTCTTCTATGCAAATACATCTTTTAAAAAATTGAAAATTAAAATTAAAAACAAAACAAAAACTGAAGGTACCAGTGGGGAAGAGTAGGGGGTGTGAACAGAGGTGGGGGGCAATGAGCTGTGCTGGAGGACTACAGGTACCTTGGCGGTGTGTGTGTGGTGAAGTGACAGACACCTGAAGAGGTGTGATCTTATATGTCTAAATCAGATACAGTGTGGTAAACCAATGTTACCTCTATAAAAATAAAAAATATAAAAAAGAAGCAGAAAATAGAATTTCTCACCATTTATTCAATTTTAAATGCAAAAGCTTTCTCAGAGACTCCCCAGCAGATTTTTTTTTTTTTTTCAAAATGGAGTCTTACTTGACATTTGGTGAGGATGACAAAACCACTGGGATTAGCTTGTGTCAAACAAGGTTTACCTGGAGCAAGGGAGGAGCCTGGTGCTCCCAGGAGGATGTGCTCTTGCAAAGACCCAGAAGAGGGTGAGGAATCCACAGCAAGAGCAAGGAAGAGTGTCCAGCAAACTGTACTTGTTATTTTAGCAAGAAGCACCAAATTCAATTTTCTGGAAATTAATAGAAAGATCAAAAATCCTGGTGAAACTAATGATTTGATAACTTCAGCTAAATATTTTCCAGTACAAGAGTCACTAGTTTCCCTAAGATCTCCCCAAGGCTAAAAATATGAAAAACTTGAGATCAGTCTTTTAGTTTTATATTTTCAAATTCTGCACATGAATATTCCATAACAATAGTCTTATCATTAAAAATTTGTATTTAAACATAAAAGCTGTTACTACTCATTAGAGGTTATTTTATCAGTCCTGAGTTCTCTCTTAATAATCGCATTGATGATTTCATCATCAATGAAATCCAGTTAGTTAACCAATTAGTTGGTTTGGACCAACATCTTGAATTATCTTATATACTTTATTTCCAATATTCTTACTTTCTTGATTGTCTGATTCTCCCTTGGCATTATCTGAGTGCATCTTGAATTTTTTTCTAATGTGGTAAGCCATATTGCACATACCATTTTTTCATGATTTCTTCCCTTTCCTTCCCAAGAGTCCTCAATAATCCTGCTCAAATAAAATAGAAAGAAAAGGGAAGGTATAGAGACTAATTTGAGGGGAGAACATAGTAATATTAACTGATCATCCAATAAAGATACAGTGTTATACAATATTAACTGATCAGTTTTCACAGATAGAGGGAAGGAATATTCTGTTTATTGACATCTGGAATCTTCCATAATTACTCTCTGAGGTTGGATTTACTGCTTCCTGAATATATAGAAAAATGTGTTGTTTTCTGAGTTCTTGCACACTTTGGGGTGATTTTCTGTTATTATTATTGCTTGGTTATTTAGCTGAGAATTGAAACTCATAGTAAAGATTGTGTTACTTTAGTTTACACAGCAGTCTTGTTTTCTAGCAAGAGATCTGATTCAATTTCTTTGTCGTTGACATTTTCTTCTTTCTGTGGAAGGTTTGAAGGTCTCCTATTCTTCATGTTCTCAAATAATGATGGGTATATGAAGAAACCTTTCTGCCTAAAATGCCCTACCTATAAGACTTCGTTGATTTTCTCCCCTTTATGTTGACTTGTCTCTCTGGTGCTGCTGGTATTCACAGGTTGAGTTACCTGGATTTATTCTCTGTGCATTCAATTTTCCTCTCACACTATAAAACAACATCAGAATGTTGTTCTTCCTCTTTATAGGTGATTTCTCCTTATTATATACACTTCCCACTCCTCAGATAGGAATGTGTTGGCACAATCATGTAGCAACACGAAGTGATGGGAGTGTGCTGTTTTCACAGTGTAGACCTGCAGAAATGAGAGCGTGTGAAGCCTCATGCGTGCTGCTCTATGGTAACAAGTGGGAAACATAAAGAAGATGAATGGTTTCCTGACCACAAAGAATTTGCCAAAATTGAGGTAAAGCCTTTTTAACTGTATTCTCTGGCATTGGATTTTTATATCGCTTCTACCAAATTGTGCTCCCTTTTAGCCTTAATAAAATTATTTGATTAATTTGTAATGATACAGTAATCATATTAACATATATATGGTATCTTCATATTTTAAAAAAAATTCAAGAGTCTCTCTGGTGGCCTTTGTTGGTTAAGTCTCAGAGCTAGCACCGCTATGGCCTGAGTTTGATCCCCAGCCTGGGAGCTAACCCTCATGGCACAGCAGACCTTTCCTGTCTTGCCTGCTCCCCTCAGCAGTGTGTTTCAGTAGATCCACCTGTTCTTCTCCCCACTCTGTCTCTGGTGAATCCTCTCACCCACCCACCCCCCACACGCATCTCTGGCCTGCACCCCAGCTCTTGTATGCATAAATAAATAAATCTTAAAAAAAAATAAGATGAGATGTCCACTGATGGACTGACTAGAGAACAGGGATGGAACAATTGGAGAAGCTAATATGGGAAAGTGGAAGACTGAAGAATGAGGAATCAGCTGATAAATAAATGACGGTGTGGAAGAGGAGTCAGATTTACTGTGTGACTGGTTCTGAAGAGCCGTGAGGAGGCAGATTTCATCTCAGCTTGGGAAGAACTTTTAAACTATCAGAGCAATCCAATGCTAAAATGCCCCTATTTACGAATTAGTAATTACCCTATCACCAAAAACTTTTAAAAAGATGTTAATTTGCAAATGACCAAACTGGGTTTTTCACTTGCACCCAGAAAGCCAAACTCCGAATCATGAGAATTGTCTTTACGTGATGGAGTTTTATTTGAGATGGCCATCAAATTGTCAGTGGGATGGGCACCCCAAAAGACCCAGCTCCCTGAATGGCAGTAGTGTTGGGACTTTAAAAGGGCAAAGGGATTTGCGGGCAGGCCAAGGTTTCATATATCCAGGTCCCAGGAGGTGCCAGGTGGTCCAATGACAGGAGTCCAGGTGTTTGATTTTCCCAGCAGGTGTTTTCTTGGCCATCAACAGATGTTTGTGTCTGATGCCTCTGTCAACCTCAGGGGCACACAGAGAATTTTGTTCTTGATGTAACACAATTTTCCAGGTTCCCAGGACCTCAGGTGAAACCAGTTAATGGTTCATCATAAGGAGAAATAAGGGGGTGCAATTCAGGGCACCTAGGCAGTTAATCCTGGAGAGGGAATGCAAATTAGTAAGTAAACATTCCTGAAGAAGGAGTGACAAATGATAGTTTGTTGAATTCCACTTATCCCTAATTTTTAGTCTAGGTGTAACAGGGTGGTCCCCAGAAAAGGGGGAGGTTCCCTGCCCCACCCAAGGGAGGGTGGAGCTGATCAGGGAGAGAAGCTGGAGAAGAGACTGAGGAAGGAAGCAGGATGGAGCCAGGAGACCTGGAGGAGGCGCATGGAGCTTAGAGACACGTGAAGAAACTGAGCTTGTCTTTTGGTCGTGGACGGGGTGGCACAGATGTGGGTGAGACCTGTGGGGAGGTGACAATGACAGCTTTTATTTTGATGTTGATTTTGCTCTTTTCCTTCTGGGCTTGTCTGGTTGTTTCTGACCCTTTTCTGTGGGTCCCCACTGGAAGTTGCTTTAGACTTGTGGCAGGCTTTGGGGCCTTGTTCTGGGCCAATCCCATATGGATGGACTTTTACCCATGAGGGGACGGGTCACTTTGGGTGCTTCATTTAAAAAGTAGACTCTTTGCCTTTCCTGTATTGTTTCCTAGATTTATTAAAGTTCCTTCCCATTAAAGTCTCATATGTTTTGTGTTGATGGGCAAAACCCATTTAGAATAGGGAGGTTTGCGGGGTTTGGGCTGCCCCTCTCCCTGTCCTATAACATAGAGATGTTTTCTGTTGCAAAATGGAGGCGATCTGGCTACAGACTTATTTCCAGCTTAGGCTGTGGAGGGAGGGTGTTCCTGTTTCAGGGAGGAAGTTGGACTAGTGACTTCTCTTATTGCATCCAGCATGAAGATTGAATTTTGTGGAAATTCCATATTTTTTTTAAGTTGTGCTCAGCAGCTTTTTTTCCCCATATAGATTAAATGGATATAAATTCTTCATTATTTAATGAGTCAGAAGGAAAAGAGCAGTGCAATGGTCCAGCGGCCGAAACGGCTCATCATGCATCTAAAAACACAAGTCAGAGCAGTAGACAACTTCAAAGTAGACCACACCATTGCCAGAAGAGCTGGCCAAGAAGCCAGTTGCTTCTGGAAAAAGACATTACATTTCCCAGCTTGGCATCTGAGCTTTGGTGTTGCTGTCCAGGGAGGTGGAAGAAGAATGGATTTTATAGGCCACCATAAATAACTGAGGCACTGAAATTCTGAAAAAGGGCCAGTTTCTTCATTCTGATTTAAGACTCAAAGAGGAATGAGCTACTGTTCTAGTTTGAAGGTAAGAGAGCTTCAGCAACCTGCTTTCAGAAAAGCTAATGACAGTAATTGAAACCTGTATTATTTAATCAAGTGCTCTGAGGAATTCTTCATATTAAATCTTGAGCTGATATTTTTATCTCTGTAGCTCAAAGGAGGAGGAAATGGAGATTATTTGTATGGGATCTCCAGGGAATCCCCACCAGATGGATGATACAGCTGTATCTTTATAATCTGATTTTAGGCTTGGTTTCCTCAAAGGACAATGCACCATATGTGCACAACTTGTTTGCAAACCTGCACTTTTGTACAAAGGACTATTCACGACTCGGTCCCTAAAATTCTTCCAGAATGTTGGAATTCTAAAAAACACATCTTATCTCCCACTTATAATTTCTTCCTCCCTATGTCTAGTAATTACATACATTTTTTTGTTATGCCTGCTGTATTCCAGGTACTTTTTTAGGTGCTGAGCATTCTTTGTCTTTACAGATGCAAAACCAGCAGTATTTATCTCAAGAGGCTTTGGTATCAGCTTGGTAATTGCTTGACACAGGCAGCCAACATTTTATTGTAAAACAGTTTTGTGTTAGATGATTTTGCCCAGTTATAAGTGATCTGAGGGCATTTAAGTTAGGCTAGGCAAAGCTATGATGTTTGCTAGATTAGGTGTATCAAAAGACATTTTTGACTCCTCATATTTTCAACTTATGAGGGGTTTATTAGAACATAATCCCAGATATTGTGTATAATCAAAGAGATATAAATGATTACACAGTTTAATACCAACAAAGAGTTAATCATCTCTCTTTATCCTATTCTCTCTCTCCTTCCTACCTTCCACATTTTCCTGTTCTTCTTAGTTTATTCGGTGGTACCCTGAAGAAGTGTTTCTCTTTGTAACTAGTAACCTTGTAAAACATCTTCTTCACCTATCGCTGACTTCCTCCTAAGCAGATGCATGAGCTTTGTGAGAGTTTTAGATCTTTCTGTCATATAAAAAAATAATTGGCCAAATAGATTATTATTATTATTATCATTATTATTTGTTGTTTCATGAGAAAATATGCTACTTGGGCAAATACATGTAACTCTTCACACAGATTTTAACTGGTGTGTCCACCTACATGTGGAAAGAAAACATAACTTTACGGTGTCAATAACAACAGTTCTGTGCTGTAAAGATTGTTTCTCTTCCTTATGGCTTCCTCAATAACAATTTCCATCTACTTTGTGAAAACACAGTATATAATAACTACAACATACAAAATATGTGTTAATCGACTTTGTATTATTATCTGTAAGACTTCTGGTCAACATTTAAGTTTGGGGAGTCAAAAATTATGTATAGATTTTTGACTATGCAGGAGTCAGTGTCCCTAACTCCTGAGTTGCTTAAAGATTCAGTGTATGTGACTTTTAGATAAAGTCAAAATGATGATCCCTCACTGTTTGTTTCTTCTGTGATGGTTCCCCATGGGCTATTCTGTTAATTGATGCTTATCTGAGTATCGATTAAAAAAGAGCTAATGCCTGCATCATGACAGAACGCCATGTTGGATTGGTGCTTTGTACTTAAGTACTTTGAATTCAAGTAGTCAAGAATGTTTTGAAAGATGTTCTAAAACCTCATCCACAAAGGGTTTTTTACCCCCAAGATTTATTTATTTATGCATGTAAGAGCTGGGGTGCAGGCCAGAGGTATGTGTGTGTTGGGGAAAGGATTCCCCAGAGACAGACTGGGAAGCAGAACAGGCAGATCTACTGGAACACACTGCTGAGAGGAGCAGCAGGTAAGACAGGAGAGGTCTGCTGCACCATGTGGGTCAGCTCCCTGGCCGGGGATTGAGCTGGTACTGCAGTGGCTGCCAATAGCTTCATAGTGCTGTGACTTAACCCCTTTGTGCCGCCAAGGAGGCCCCCTAGAGGTGTTTTTAAATCAGATTTCAGAACAAGAAAATAAAACACTGGTATTAGGAAGGGGATAGCAAAAGAAATAGAGAACCGGGGAACAGAGGAAAAAACAATGTAGGTAAATACTTGTGAGTTATTTTAACATCACCAACCAAGTCTTGCCTGTTATGAATAGCCTCACGGATAGCCACACTCTTGCAGAAGATTCATGTAGCTCTGGGTGCATAACCTGCTTGAGCTTGCAAATGGCTGGAGACCTAGAAAATTCCTATTTCTTGATCATATTGTATTCCTCATTTCTTGCTTTTGTTTTATTCCTCCACACTCTGCAATGTTATTTTTCTCTGACCCCGTGGGATCTCTGCCTTCTTTGGCAAGGATTTTCCCTGGTTATGTTTTCAGGATACTCTGAAGGACACAAACAATCACAACAGAAGGGACACAATCCTCATTCATGTTCCCATTAGGTTAAATGCACCTCAATTATATTTCTTGTTCTTCTGTTGTTTGTTGATATTACCCTTCCTGTATTTGTTTCCAGACACCTTAAAAGCATGAGTCAAGATCACTTTTTAGGTGTTGGGAAGGTGGGAAAGGGTGAGGGGACTTGGATAGAGGGCACCAGGGATTTTGCATTATATCCTGTATTAAATTTGTTAAACTGACGATTAGTCCCAGGGCTGTGGGTTCCCTCTGCTGCATGTCTCTTCATGTGTTTAATTAATGAAACCTTACGCTTAATCTCTCTAATCACACAATACTATTTTTTATCATGATCCGTTATTTATATTTCTAGTGTGGAAGGACTTCCTTTAGGATGCCCTCAGTGCCCTGCATTTTATGCTTTGAATGTTTCCTTGAAAGTAGGTCTGCTATTAATACAAGAAGGGAAATATATGCAAGATTCTTATTTACTAGGAAAGTATCTCTCTGTCTCTCTCACACCCTGGGTGGTGGTGATGGTGGTGTGTGTGTGTGTGTGTGTGTGTGTGTGTACGTGTGTGACTAGTTAGTGATAATGCAGAGAATCTAGTCATTCATTCTCAGAGACATGCTTTGGAACTTGTGTTCATTTATTTTGCACATAACTTCAAATTCATTTGGTAAAGTGCATGGGAAGGTATTTTTTAAGGACATTGGACAGTGAGTCCAGAAGTTATTGTGTATATGAACATTTCCAACTATTGTTCCTTCTGTGAGAATTGAAGAGTACTTTCCTGTGAGTTCAGACACACTCTCTCAAACACACGCACACATTTCAACAAATACACACGTGTCAATCATGCCTTCATCCTGGTGTATCTTTGTACTAGTGTTCAACAGAAAAATCTAGACTTAACAGATTGATTGAAAATTGTCAGTTTGAAGAGATGACATTTGCATCCTTTGGGATGAAAAGCATGTATTGTTCAGTTAAGAAATACCATGATTTTCAAAAACAGATTATTTCTCCTGACATGAATGTACATTAGGGATGGTATTAAGAAAAAATTAGTTCAGGAATAGAGATAAAACTGCGCTCACTCTATTTTAAAGATACACATTTTCCAATCCAAGAAACCAGAATTCTTTGAGGAAGTGGTCAATTTCAGAGCTGGAGTACAGAAAATACAAGATGATCATGGAGTATCTTGTAGCGTAAAAAATGAGAGAGCGTTACAAAAAATGGGACAAACTGGCCAACCACTATGGAAAGTTGTGTGGAGATTCCTCAGCCCACTAAATATAGAGCTTCCATATGATCCAGCAATTCCACTCCTAGGTATTTACCCGAAGGACACAGAAATATTAATTCCAAAGAGCACCTGCACCCCTATGTTTATAGCAGCACTGTTTACAATAGCTAAGCTTTGGAAACAACCCAAATGCCCAAAAATAGATGACTGGATCAAGAAGATGTGGTACATATACACCATGGAATATTACTCAGCAATCAAAAAAGATAAACTCATGCCATTTGCAGCAACATGGATGGAGCTGGAAGGGATCATGCTCAGCAAAATAAGCCAGAAAGAAAAAGAAAAATACCACCAGATGGTCTCGCTCATAACAGGAATCTAGAAAACCTAAATAAGGGACCAGGAAAAAGAATAACTATAAGAAAGAAAAAATCAAAATCAACAAACAACTATGAACCAGAGACACACTATGGGAGGGGAGGCAGAGGGATTAGGGTCAAAATAAGGGGGTTGCAATTATAGGGGGAATATAAAAATAAAATTTAAAAAAAAGAAAAGAAATGATTAAAATGTGGGGAAAAAAAGGAACAGAAGTCAACTCAAAGTGAGTCCTACTGTTCAATTACAGTAGAATGTGAGCAACAAAATAAATAATAGTGTTGGATAATAATCATAGAGCAAACTAAATATCCATGACCCCATATTAAACTAAATAATTGGATGGATCACTAAATCTGATAGAAGGGATTGTTCTGTGTTACAGAAGAATTCTATTAATACATACAGAAAGAAAGGAAATTGTTGCCAACAAGATCTTCCAGTGACTATTAAAATCCTGGTCCATGTTTTTTTTAGAACAAGCTATCTACTAATCTGACAACACCTTGCTTGGGATATTTATCATCTTCCCCGATATACACAGGGAATAAAGCAACTTTGATAACACTTTGACCAAGAGATCAATGTGGACATCACCAAGACACAACAGCACGGCTCAGGGCTGTTGTACTGAAAAAGCAGTTTACTTCTGTGATGTTTCAGTCCAAAATACATAACCTCATTCTAAATAAGCAAGAAAACTTCAGACAACCCTAACTCATGAGACTTTCTACAAAATAACTGACCAGTAGTCATTGAAAGTGTCAACATTTGGACAACAAGAAAGGCTCGGGATTGTTACAGAGTGGAGGCAACCAAGGAGACAGGGAAGCTGAATAAGAGGTGAATCCTCTCGCCCCCTGCACGTCTAGCCTACACCCCAGCTCTTGTATGCATAAATAAATAACCCTTAAAAGAAAAGAAAGCAAGACAAAATATCAATTTATTTTTGTTCCCTCAAGAGAAACCTCTGCTTGTTTTGCCTGATAAAGAAAAGTGAGACAAATATAAGAAACAGAAGTGACTGCTCACAGCTCCTTCCCCATCCTCACCCCATTTCCCTCCTCACCAAATGCTCCCCCCAAGCTGTGTGCCAGTGTTGACTTTTCTATCTTGTTCTGGATCTTTTTCTAGTAGTTTTCACTGACACTTGCTTTGATGAAAGGCATTTCACTGTCTGGGAGAGATGAAAAGAGACCCCAAAATTGTGTTGCCTGTGGTGTGTATCCTCAAAAGCAGGCAGTTTTATGGGTTGCCCAACCACATCCCCCCTTTTCTTGGTGGAAACTCTCACCTCACCAACCTCCTGTCCATGTCTCAGCTCCAGGAACCCTGAGACCTGGCCTCAGGACTTCTGCTTTTGCCATTTCTTCCACCAGATTAAACTTGTAGTTCTTCCCCTACCTGCTAATTTTCTCATCTTCAAGTTCACCCCGAACATTACTTCTTCAGACAGGCTCTTTTTGGGTAACTATTGGATAAAGTAGTCTTCTCCATCTTTAGATGTAGTTTTTGTTAATTCCCAAACCATCTTGTTTCCTTACTTTTTAGTTTAGTTCTCCCATGACAAAGCTCTATGAAAGCAGAGGGTCTGTCTCTTACAGTGTCACAGCTGAAACTATTGCCCTTTATAGTTAAGGAAAATATGTCGAGGTTAAGGGCTATGCCCAGGGCCATACAAACCTGTAAACAGCAGGACCAGAGTGCAGACTTGGGCAGAAAGATGTCAGCCACCTTGGCAGAAAGAGGTCAACCACCTTGTTAAGCTCCAGGTATTACATAAGATAAAGTCAAATCCATACAATTCTTATCACAGTTAGTAAATAACACACATTTAGTAAATAACTGATCTCATGAAATCCTCAAAATTATTCTAGAGGGATAGAGTATACTCTAGCTCCTAGTGATCCATGAACGAATAGCTGCCTCTGAAAATGATTAAATGATCTGGAAAATGGCGCTCGCAATCACCAACTCTATAGAGTCAGAACTTTCCAAGAAACTCACTCTACAGCAAACCAGGCCAGGGCACAGGCTGGGACACTCCATACTGAACTCAGCCACAGTTGATTCCCAAACTCTTTTCTACCCATCCCGATATGATTATGTTATATAAGCTGTTGCTTCAGAACCTACATTTAATTTGAGTTTAATGATTGTGCCCTCTATTAAGGCCAAGGGCAACAGCTCCTTGGAACTATCAGAAAATTGGAGTTTTGTTTTTTGTTTTTTTTTTTTTTACAAAAATCTATATTTAAGATGCAAGGTACTGATATTTAATCAAGCTTTAAAGCCCTGCCATTTGTGATTTTGTGACTATAGCATTCTGTATTATGGAGCAGCCATCCCAACCTCATAGCCATGAGAACAGGGCTGCTAACAGGGGTCAGGTGATGGATTTTTATGTCTTAAGATGTCTCATGTGTTCTGTTCAAGCCTACTCCGGGAGCTTGAGCACACCAGTGCTGGGCAAGGAAAGATACCCGATGACACTCCCCCACAGCTGACCCTCAATGTCACTGTCAAAGGGATGACAAGGGCTTACTTGAGCCAAGGATGGACACCTTTGACTGCTTTGTAAAGGACAGAGGTAGAGAAGACAAGGAAAGGGAATTATTTAAAGCAATTTGCATTGGATATTAGCTCTCCATGCTAGTTAAGAATTTTTTATATAATTTATATATATTTTATATCATTGTTCATTTTTATTTTTGTACAATGTTTGCTTTCTCCACTCAGATGCAGTCCCCATAGAACCCCCACCACCAATTCACCTGTGCACCATTGCCGTAGTCCCTTATGCTCTCCCCTCCCCTGCAGATTTTTTAATATATTTTAGCAGAATGAATTACATGATTAAAATAATTGTATGTGGAATTCTGCACCACATCTTAATGTTGATGATAAAGCATATATTCTAAGGGGATATCCAGATCAACTTTCCTCACTGTTTAAAAGCACAGGATAAAAGCCTCTTTGGAAACGGTCAAGTTATTCGCATTCTGAAGAATAATCGGTCTGATCAGGATTTGTCTTATCTGGAATCCTCTCTGTGGCTGGATTATCTCTGGTGTGCAGGCTTGATGCTACACAGTTTCATCAACTTCCCTCACACTCTGCTGAACTTTTTGACCCTGGACTTTCTTGTGTTAATAACACACCCTTCATTTTTGAAATCTGAAGAGTTTGGAATCATGATTTCAGAAGTTGGTTTGATTCTTACACAAGATATCTAGGTAATTATTTAATTCCCAATCACTCAACCAATATTTGTTAAACACTTACTATGTTGTTTCAACACTTTTTTTCAGGCTTTATTTGCTTGGAAATATTAGTTCTGGATTAACCCAGAGGTGAAGTAATGTATCATATACTTTTCTGGTTATTTCTGAGAAGACTATGAGGTCGAAGTTGTTCAAGATTATAATCCAAAGCTAAATAAACATGTAAATACTCAAAAGCTTGGGGTAATGAAACTTATTGTATTTACATATTATATTAAATGAATACTGTATAATGTTATTCATGATATAAAATGCATTTGTACATATGAATGCAGTATATTTTATGTGTAAGTTGAATTATCATTGTAAAGGAAAATCAAATATCATAAATATTCCCCTTGAAAATCACTTAAATTGCCCAGTATATAGTATTTGTATTCTTCAAACACTAATGAAGTTTGCAAAAGCATAGATTAGAGTTAACATGCATGCACACACATATCACTGTTTATACTGTAGCATTTTGAATGTCTAGTAGCATATAATAAAACAACATTTGCTGGGAATAACAGGCAAACTCATCCTTCAGCAACTTCTGGGAAATCTACCTCCACTTCAGTTATTTCCTAATCTGTATGCGGATGGCTACGAAGCTGTCTGGAGGTTTCAAAGCATTATGCACCATTCTTTCTATCTTAATTTCATGAACATCTTCTGATAGTCCTCAAATGTGGAGTGACTTCAAAGGGCAAGCATATTTCTTATGTGTTTTTCATTTCATCACTCAAAGCCTCTAGATTGGAATTAAATGCTGGTACATAAGGATGCTTTGCAAGTTCCAAGTTCCTATAAATGCCACATTGAAATTCACCACTGCCCTACTTGAATAAAAGAAGGAACTAAATAAAATAAAATCTTGCCTCAAATGGATGATGTGAAATTCAACCTCCACTACTATCAAGGTTACCCCTCTTCATCAGAAAAAATCTTGAAAAGATTATTGCACATAGTACCAGATTTGGGGGACATTTCTCCAAATGCAGTTGTATGTGGTCCTGGCCCAAGCTGGTCCCCTCCTGTCAAGGCCAAGTCTCCAGAATTTCCCTGGGCAAGAGGATCTATGTCGTAGGTAATTAATATTTCATGTCATGGCTGGGATTTCTCTTACCAAAGTCATCACTAGTGACTCTTCTGCATTTCCTTATACCATAGAACACATCCTTGAGAATTATGTAAAAAACTTGCACTCCCCAATAGGCAATGAATACTTAGAACTTGATAAAAAGAAAACAGAAAGCCCAATTAAAAACTGGCTTCAAGATCTGAATAGGTAACTCATTAAAGAGAATATACAAATAGCAAAGACGCCAATGAGAGATAGTTCCCATCATATGTCATTAAAGAAATGCAAATTGAGACAACAATGAGATACCACGATGTCCTATGAGAACACTTATGACAGCCAGACACTGGCGAGGTAGAATGATAGGAATTGTCATTCATTGAGGTGGGAACGCAAAATGGTTTTCCACCTTAGAAGACAATTTGGCAGTTTCTTGGAAAACTGAGCATACTTGTTCCAATCCATCTAGCAACTGCCTGTTCTGGAATTTACCCAAGCAAATTGAAAACATATCCACACAAAAGTCTGTATAGGGATGTTGATGGCAGCTTTACATAAACTGTGATCCATCCAGACAATGGTATGTTTTTTTCAGCCCTAAATCAAGATGAGCTATAAAGACTTGTAGGAACTTTAAGTAAAATGAGACAATTAGTGTGATTTCATCTATATGACATTTCAGAAAAAGGCAAAACTATGGAGATAGTAAAGGTGGTTGTCATGGGTGACTAGGTAAAGCACAGAGGAATCATGGAACAAAGGGACTCAGTAACCTGGTGGGTGATATTGCTGATGGAGAAAACAGTGAAAAGGTATATAGAAATTCTCTGTACTTTGTACTCAATTTTTCTGTGAAGCTGAAATCACTCTAAAAAAATAAAATCGATTTAAAAGAAAGGGAAAATAAATACCTCACAACATGCTCACTCTGGATAGTAGTACAGGAGACTGTTACTGGCTTTTCTGAATCAGTCATAAGAGACATTACCAGGTAGTTTCATTCTAAATGCTGTAAATAGGTTTATCCTGCTGTATTATCTTTGAGTCATTTAAAACTTCCTTTTATTTCTTTCATGTGTGTTGGATAAAGAACTAGCCTTATCAATTCAAAACTGTAAATCATTCATCATTCAAAATTACTCAGTGACACAAATACAAGAGTGCATTTTCTGGGAAGAGTACCAGGCACCAAGCTAGATGCATTTCAGATTCTTTTTCCTGGTATCTCTGATCCATTTCTCAGGCACAGAAGCCCTCATCTCCTGCCTTTTCCTCATTTGCATAAGAATGAAGAGTTGGCATTCGAAGAGTTTGTAGATAGAAGATATTAGAGATTCAAATGAATTTCCAAAATTTCCAGAAAGGAAATTTTAATACTCACCTATAGTTTTTGATTTAAAATCTTTGCCTTTTTTTTTTTTTTAGAACTTTGTTTTATACTTTTATTTATTTTTTTTTTTGGGGGGGGGATACAATTCTTTTTAATTTATTTATTTTTTTGAGTTTTGCAGCTTCTTTACCTATAATTGCATTTCAGAATTTTACATATATCAGAGTATTTTTCTCAGAAGTTTTGACTGAGTCCTGAGGAAAATCATAGTCAATATTATTATAATTATATCTAACAATATGTTTATGTTCCCCTTTATTGTTCTAGTTACTCTTTTATTTTTTATTCTTTTAATTTAAATTTTATTTTTATATTCCCCATATACTTTCAAATGTTTGCTACTGCTGATCTCTAGCTCCTGTCATTTCTAAAATGAGCAACTTAGGAATTTCAAATGTTTTTAAAGAACTCTTCTGATCAAAATTTACACAGTGAGTTAGAGAACCAATTGTAATGTTTTAAGCCATTATCTCAATAAAAAATACAATAAAAAATAAATTAGAGTACTTATTTTGATACAGTATTTTAGAAAAATAAATTTTCTTCAGAGGAAATAACTGGGGACTTAGTTATCTCATTTTAGGGATGACCTTTTTTTTTTATATAAGATTTGGAGGTCCCCTGCATTGAATTGGAATTTTTTAGTGTTACCTGTGGAGACAATGCTGATGGTTAATTTCCTAATGATGACTTAAAAACTGTTTAAGAACTTGATGTACCTTCTGAATCACAAATCTAAAATAAAAATTACCCTTCAATAATATGGAAGCAACCTTGCATTTTTCTCAAATTATAAGGCTCTTTAATATAAAGGGGGAGTGAAAGTGACTTACAAAGTGAAGAGGGAGAAAGTGGAAACCATGGAAGTCACCCCCCAAAGTCTTTGACTTGGCACCAAAATCAATTGAGTCTCAGGAACTTGTCTGGAAGCTTCCCCAAGTCTTAGGAATCCCTGAGAAACTTTTTCATGACTTTTATTTAGTTATTGGTGTTTAAAAAGTGTGTAGCTAGGGTTATAGAGATAACTCAAGAGATATAATGGAGAAGCAGCTTCTAAAGCGACCAACACCCTCTGGTTTGAGGCCCAAGAATGCAGCCTGACCTTTGTGTTTTTATAAGTCTTATGTTGATTTATTTTGTAAATGTACTTTTGTAGTTTTCTTAGGCTGTATTCCCAGTATCTTTCTTTAGATAACTATTGTTTATGTATATATATATATATATATATATTTTTGCAGTATTTTCTAAG
Organism: Talpa occidentalis; assembly: GCF_014898055.3. Lineage (NCBI taxonomy): Eukaryota > Metazoa > Chordata > Mammalia > Eulipotyphla > Talpidae > Talpa > Talpa occidentalis. The sequence goes on along the minus strand of NW_023605083.1, from coordinate 129,011,561 downwards.
TGTTATAAGAAAGAAGGAATGAGGAGAATAAAATGCATTCTAGTTTTTGTGGGATAGGTTCCAAACCAAGTTATTCTACTAGACATTCTACTTTGTTGCCTTTTTTTCTTTTTAGCCTACTGTCTGCATTGATATTAGAGCACGTTCACCATTTCTCCCTTAAAGTACCTCTGTCCACCATAACTAGAATAGTGCTTCCATTCTAAATACTGATCATAACTATAAAGTGAAGCAAAATAATGTAAAAATAAGGTTATAATCTACTCAGAATGAAGATTCTGTTTTCTTAGATCGTGCTAATATGTTATATGCTTTGTGGGCATACATACATCCACTGTAAGCTGAGAAATGAATCCACCTTTTCCTATGCCTCACTATTAAACCTTCAGTAGCAAAAGATATATGATTTAATTTCTCCATGACGTATTACCTCTCTTGAAGGGGAGAGTACCACACATTAAAGATCAGCCTGGTTTTTTTTAGAAACAACACTGTAATTGGAGGGGAAACTGGACACAACATTTACTCTGTTCTTCCACCCATTAAGTGATCATATATGAGTCAATCAGCTTCTTTTAATTTTAACTCCCCTATGTTTAATAATAAGGTGGCTAAATTTGTACATTTTCTGTTGTTGCTGAAACACTATAACTGTAATCATGTTACATCAATCTCCTCTTTCTCATGCCTTCTCTAAATACTTTTTAAAATTAACTGTTGTTTGTTGATTGCCTAATTATACCAAGGATTGATTAAACTGATATTTTTGTTCACTGGGAGTTGGATATTGTTTATAGAGATATAATTTAATAGTCCAGGCATTGTAGAGTGGTGTGCAGAGATTCTCCATAGAATCTCTCTCTCTCTCTCTCTCTACCTGATATAACTTAACTCCTTTTCAAAATATTGCGTTGCTATTCCATTCTTGCAAGGATAGAGGGAGAGTGAGAGAAAGAGAGAGAACTTGAACTTTGGAGAGAGATATCTGTCTTTGACAATAGGTAGATAGAGAAAGAGAGACTGAAAGTAGATATATATATATAGGGATCCTTCCTCTATTATTAAAACCTTAGAGCAGCTTCTTGAGATCTATTAAGTCACTTAAAAAAACTTCTCTTAATATACTTAATTAGTGCATCCCACCTACATGGAAAGTACCTTAAGTGTGTTTGATTTACATCCTCTAAACACTATAGGTACACTGAAAATAAGCCCCTCACCAGATTCTGAACTGGATTCTTCTGTTTGCTCAGCTCAGTTATGCCCCCAGCCAAGAGTTAAACTAAAAAAAAAAAAAAAATCAAGTTCTTAACTCATTTGCTCTCAGTAAGCTGCGGGAACAGCAATAAAGATGAGCAGTGCAAAATCGGCCTCACTCAAAGAAGAAACTCAGGTTGCACATTTGAACCTCACATAGTCTCAGTCTTGTTAATGGTTTTATGTTGGCAGCTCCACACCCAAGAATGAAAGACATAAAATCCACAGTTTTACCACAGCTGTTTCCTACTTCCTCCACAGAATTATTTAAACGCTTAGCGACCTAAGAGGAAGGGTGGTTGGAAGGCATTTCAAATGAATTTTCTCCTGTCTGTTGTGTCATCTCAGAAGTCCTTACTAATTGACAGAGTTAATCTTTCCAGTTAGTTTTCATGATCAGAACATTTTAAAACTATAGTACTCATCCCCCATTCCTGGGTTTTGATTCTTAAAGTCTTGGTATCTACAGACACAGAATTGCTGCAGGAAATATGGACTCATGGAGCACTTTAGAAAGCAGAGAGGACTGGCCAAATACTCCAAAATCCTTTTGAAAACCTTGTTTTCAGTGGGAGATTCAGGTTTTGAAATTTTCAATTGTGCTGCCAAACATTTCTTTTTCATTATTTAAATCAGTGGTGAGCTATTTAAATTTGTGTTTTGAAACACTATTTTGAAGAAAGCCCACACTGATATTAAAATACAAAAGAAATTGAATTAGAGAGCTATAATAAGAATACTCCCTTAATAGGTCACCTGCAGTAAAATACCTTTATAGATATTCTTTTCAGTGGTAAATTTGATAGTACAGCTGTAATTCTTGTTTTGTATCACCACACACACACATACACACATACACACAAATGGGAATGGTTGGGGGGGGGGGAGCTAAAAATCCTGATAGGATGAAGCAATGGGTATAATACTAACATATAATCCTTTGGACAAAAGAAGACAGATACAATAACTGATCTTAGGTCAGTATAGTCTTGCATCTTTTTTTCATTCATAAAAAGGGATCTCGAAGCTGAAGGAAGGTATATCAGCAAGAAACGTTAGAACGTGACCAACTGTGGGGTCTTGATCAACCATGTCAATGCTTGAGTGCATTTCTTTTTTTCACTTGGACTGTTGGCAATGTTTGCTTAGCTCAAAATGACTCTTTTTCCTGCTCATACACCTAGTGGAATGTGTGTTAAATTTGAACATAATTGATTGAACAGGGTAAGCACTTGAGAGAAGTGGAACTAGTTAGATCCTTTTCCCCTGGCGTTTGAAATTATGAGTAAGAGCTTCTCATCAGCCAGGGCTGCTCTCGGGAAGAGAGATGGAAGGTTTCCAAGGCTGGGACAGCCATCTTGCCCCAAGGCACTTTCAGCAAAAGTGCCATTCTGTGGGAAGGTAGAAAGGAAGGAAATGCGTAGAGAGAGTAGGAATAGCTCCCTGGGCCCCTTAAGCTTCTATTTTTGATTTCATTATTTTCTACATTCTCATCCTTCATTCTCCAAGATATTACCTTATTCTTTATAAAGAGCTCACTTATATTTTCTTAACAGTCTATTGAGATACTTATGTTCCAAATCCTTGCCTAACACAAGCAATAATAGAAATAATAGCTGTCATATTCTAACTAAATGATTTTATATAGATGGAAATGAGCTTTGCTGATGTGATAGCAATTGTTTGAGATGTAAAGTTCTAAAAAATACATGCTATTTAGTCGACACATCACGAACATTAGTGATTATTGAATAAGTGAACCCATTTTAGAGGAATAATTTGAAATGTTTTATTTGTAAATACTGGATGGTTTTGCTTACATGTGAAATATAGAGAAACCAAATCAAGAGTCAAAGACAAGTTGGCTACTGACCATGGATCTGCAGTATCCAGAGGGGAAGGATGGGAGAGGGAGGATAAGAAAAGGGAGAGAGAGGACAGCATAACGGACTATGGTGAGGACTGTGGGTCCTTTGGTGATGGGAAAACTCCAGTGACCACAGCTGAGGGGAGAAGTCTTATCTTGGGAAAAAAATAAGCAAGGATGTAAAATAATGGCATATCATTAATTACAAAGAGACTTCAAAAAATAAAATTTTCTATTTGACTAGGCTATCTCAAAAAAGTTATAATTTAATTGTTACATCAAGCTAACATTATGGAAATATTATTTGAAAATTAATGTGGTTTATGCCTAATTAATAGGAAGAGTTAGGAATCCTTACCCTCCCAGCCAATATTTCTTGAAATTCCTGCTGCCAGAATTTGTAGAAACACAATAAATGATTATTTTCTTCAACTGAAAGAACCATACTGCTGGTTACAGTTTCATTTCTTGAGTAAAAATGTCCTTTATTTAATAGGATTTACTTTCCAGGTGTTAAATTTTCCAGAAGAATAATTTCCCTTGTTTTAACTCCAGGCCTGTCTAGTCTCTCTTGACTAGTTACATGCATATAAAAAGAGTTCATTTAAATTCAAGTCCATAACCTCTTTTCCACTGTTTGTAGATGACCCTACACAGTAGGAACTAATTTAGATTCTTATTCATTTTTTCCCCTATTTTAAAAATGATGCTGTTTTGAAGTCAGTTTTCTAGTTATTAATAAGAGCATCTAATTCAAATACGCTGAGTCCTAATAGCTAAAGAAGTGGGTTTAGCTAATTGTGAAATCATTATATTTCAAAGGACTGGGGTGGGTAGAGTTCTATCATCATCTTAATAGTAACTCATGTGGTGTCATAAATCCAGATTGATGTAAACATTAGTCACTCGGTCAGAGACTTCATTTTTCATTTTCTGCCTACATCACAGTTCTGACGACTACGCGACACTTTGAGGTACCTTTTTTACACCCTTGGGTCACCACTTGATGGAAGAAAGGACATTGGGATAAATCATTTTACCCTAAATCACAAGGCAACAAGATTTCTTCCTTTCTTCCTTTCTTTCCTTTCTTTCTTCCTTTTTTTAAAAAGTATCAGTTATAAGCATCTGAGGTTAGCCAGGAGGGGATTGAAAATATCTTCCTGTTACATTTGTTTTCGACAAATGCAAGGCCTAGCCTTAGAAGATTTAATTTTCAAAAGATTTCCCTCTTATCGTGAACAGGTTATGACATAAACCAAGTACTAAATTCTAGTTTAATATCTTCTTGCGTAGAATAGATTCTTAGAATTCCTATAAGTTTCTTTGCTGTTTTATTCTCTACTTCCTCTTTTGCTTGTCATTTTCCAAGACTTTTGTCAACTTGTCTTTATAATCTATAATTCCTTTCCAGACCCCTTCTAAGTCCTTCACAAAATTTTCCTCAAAAATTTAAGCTTGTAACTACCTCTTCCTATAATGGAATTGCCTAGCAGAGTTCACTCTTTTCATTTATAAGAGCTGGGAGAGATCAAAGTTGATTAACACATAGTTCCTATATGGTAGATATTTTTAATCTACTATAATTTTTATTGTAGATTAAGGAAACAAGATTTTTCTAATTTTATCTGGTTTATCTAATTTGGTACAATAATAAAAATACTTCTTCAATGAACTTCCTAATATAAAAATAACATCTTCTGGTCCTGGCCAATATCCATTAAGCTTTAAGATCACTTATACTTGTGTTTCAGATTCACTCCACTTTTGATTAGGCCTTAACATTCTAAACCTTTGGAATATGGAATAAATCTGTTGGGTTTCTATTGTCTTCTTACATAATCGAAAGCTCCCTACCTCTTTGGTGGGAGGAGTTGTCCTTACAATGCAGGATCTTATCAGCACACATGACCTCTACCCACTAGATGTCAGTAGCTAGCCCCCTCCAGCCATGCTAATCAAAGTCCTCTCCAGCCAGGGCCAAATGTCCCCTGAGGAGCTAAATCATTGCTACAGAGAACCACTGTTCCATGAAGTTCTGACATATGTAGTAGTTTTTACTCTTCTACCAGGATAACAATAAACTCAGTTGTTGCCTTATAGAATTCTCCATCAGTTTAAATCAGTTTTGCCTTAATATCCTTCTAGACAAACCTAACACATGGGCATTCTCTGCACACTAGCATACACAGTACACTCATAATATGATGCCAATATTTACTGTAGGATAATAGGACAAGCAAGTATGGTGGGGTTATTTATTTGTTTATTCAGATAGGATGAATGGGCACTTTGTTACCTCTCTTCAATTTAATTAAGGAAAACTTGCAAGTGGCAGAAGACTTTTTTTCTCTTGCTGCAATAAAATCATCACAGGTTATATTAGATTTTGATTCATACATGAACCAGCTAGCTTGCCTGAAACATCTAAATCATGAAACACGGTGGTCTTGTTTCCCCAGTGGAGGCACAGACCCCAGGTTCCCCTGAATGGGCCAGGTACAAAGCTGTCCAGGTAACAGATCCCAGAGGGCAGGACAGAGCCTCTGGAGATGCACATGAGCCAGCCATCAACACTTCGGGAACAGAAAAAACCCTCTTTTAGTTCACACAGGTGCTGCCCCTGCAGCTAACAGTAAGCTGTAGGGAGCACAGCTCCTGGCTTCGTATCAGTGCAATTTAGAGATAACCTTTCATAATAATAAAGGAAAAATTAGTTCCTTCATGCTCCCTGAAATGCGCAGAAGCCACGAAGATGATTCTCAAGTTTAAATTATTTTAATTCATCCCTTTATCAACTGGCAGAACTCAGATTCCCATGCTAAATAATTCATTACAACCATTCAAAATAAACAATATTTTAACATTTGCTGCATGAGGGTTTCATGTCCAAAAAGAATACCATTTTTAACTATTTTTTGTACTATTTCTAAAATCTGATAGAAAAATGATTCAAAACAAGAACATATTTATTCCAAGATAGCACATTACATTTCTCCATTGAAAACAGTACTGAAAAGAAAACTGTGATTTCATAGTAAAATGCAAATTGTTTGCAGTCGTTGTCAAGAACAAGACTTGGTAACTGGAGTCTGACACAGACCATATGATAGATTCCACAACTCAAACATTGCTGGAAGAGCTGGAGATATTTCTAGATGCTTTCACAAGAGAGGGTGAGTATTACCTTATCACCGCTAATGATGATTTTTATTCTCTTGAATGAGTGAAGGGGAAAATGTCAAGTGGTATTTCTGGCTGAAATCTTGACTCCTGTTTGGTACAGGATTAGCTATGGATCCATAATTGGGCAGTGTACAGGAGAGGGAGAAATGGCTCACGGTAGGGGACAGGCACTTGGCACTCTTTGAATCATTTCTCAACATTTCAGCAACTGGAATGCCTCATTTCTCTGTGTCGACAGTCCTGAGTAACCCAGTAGTACCCAGGAGATCGTTTAAAGTCTAATTTTTTAAAAATAGGTAGCTTTTCCAGGCAAGCAAAGCATTTTGCATGTTAAGTCTTGTCATCACCCATAGGAAAAAAAAATATGATGTATTTCCTTTCATGCATTTAAGCTCAAATTTTTGAGGTCATTTTTTTTTCCAAATAATCACTGGGTGCAGTCCCTTTTTATTCCTTTCTAAATTTCAACAGCTTACCCTTACAAGACATAACAGATTTAAGAAATGCTAAGATTTGCATTTTTTCCCTAAAACTAAGGTTAGCACTCACAGTATGAAGTTGATATCCCTCTATAGGAAAAAATAATAATTTGGGGTTTTGAAATTGCTGAATAAGAACATGGAAAGACTTTTTTTTCAGTGCATTCTAAAATCTTGAAAATGTAACTTACAGCAAATAGAAAACAGAACATTGTCCATTTAGCAAAGAGACAAGGGGTCAAAATAGTTCATTGCAGTTTAAGATCTGGCCACCGGTCTGTAACTAATCAGGAAAAATCCAATCCTCACTAAAGTGTTCAGCAAATAATACCTGGTCCCTATGACTCTTTACGTTAATTATGAAAGAATAGGTCTCTCTTAGTCTGATCTCATCAAGCTATTTAAAATAGCCAGGAATTTTAGTGTTATAGCATCAAATTTTCAAGTCATGCTCTTGAACTCTTTCATTTGTCCTCATCTGAAGCATGTGACTAATTCTTGCATCATAAAATCAGCAGTCAATAATTTTAAAATATTTTAAACCTGAAAACACACACATTTCCATAGATTGTATATAATAAAATAATACTTAAGACAAATTAAGACAATGGGCCTAGAAAAAATGCACAAATAATTGCCTCAATCTATTAGAATTTTTTTCAGTGGAATTGAAAACCAAGGAATGAAAACTTAAATTTATTTGGGGATCATTCATTTATTTATCTATTGTGATATCATCATTTCAATAGGAGTTTAGTTATGTAAGTTCAAATTCAGTACCTGTCCATTGATTTGAGATGGGGGTACCTGACAATGGACTTGGTAACTCTCTAAGTCGGTTAAAATTCTCACTACAACTCTCTCTGCAACTTCTTTCATTTTGCTTGATTTTGCATTTCCTTAATGGAATTATATTTCCTTCTTCAGGGAAAGTATATGAGTGTGACTTATGCTTTGGTCACTTGGTCTGGAGCAGAATCTCTGACACAATGAAAAGTGATGTAATCCTATTGGGTGATAGACTTTGTGAAGAGTGGGACTGTAGTTATCCCAGTTCATATTTTGTATATTCCAGGTATTGTCTTTACAAAGATGTTATAATTTAGCCTTTTGAGCTATGTGGAGGCTCTGTGTGCTAATGAGTTCCTCTTGGTGGAGGCCATTGTAACCTTTCTGCTAAGAGGGGAGTTTTCCAGAAGAGACATGGCCATTGCAAGTTTTGAGGCTCTGCATGAGACATCAGCTCCCTCCTGAGGATGGACCTGCTCCTGACCCTCACCTGACCCTGAGTTGCCACATCTAGCCATCCTGATAAGGCAAGAAATTTTAAAAGATGTAGGAGAATAGAGGAATGATCCTTGTCCTCCCTGGGATACGACTGTACAGCGGAGCACAGGAACATCATGAGAACAAACAAAATCCAGAATTTTAAGGAGAAAATGCAAGTTACAGATGTTTAGGACAGGTCTATCTACAATGCATCATTTGGTACATAGATTCTTGAGGGGGGTATGAGCTGGGTACAATGGCAGCCCTGGAGGCTTACAGGAAACTTTTGCCACCTTATTAATTACCAAGAATAAAAATTGGGAGTATTACTCAGCATTAGCGGTTTTTACCAGAAATAACCTTTTGATCACAAAATCTATCTATATGGTGGGGAAGACACCTAATTACTGAATATCAGGTCTTAGAGCTATTAGTCAACTTGTCATCATTACCTAAGCACCCCCCCACCCCCGCCACCCAGTCTCAGAAGCCTCAGGTCCCTATCCCATTCCTTAGCTCAGAATTTGTACTCTTGTTTCTCCTTATAGACCTTGAGGTCTGCATTTCTATATAGATTTCCCATCATATTCAATTGATGTGGAATCATTGTCATCAGTGTCATGTTAATTCAATAGTTCAATCAGTTCAAGAACTCAGAGGGATAACAGAACATTTCTCTACTCTGCAAGATCCCCTAACGAGGTGACCTGTCACAGATTGATCACCCCATTAATGAAGAGGCATATATACATGTGTGTGTATATATATATATATATATATATCGAGTACATATTATACATGTGCGTATTATATATATAGAGAGAGCAATGTTTCAAACATGGGTTCTTGTTTCATTTTTAACAATGAACAGCCAATTGAGGACCACCAGAAGTTTGAAAAAGAATTTCCACTCTAAAGAAAGACACCAAACAAATTAAAAATACCCAGAGGAAAAAAATGAAGCAATTCAGCTATCAGACAAAAAAGGCAGAGAAGATGGAATTTATATATTTTTGTTTGTTTGTTTATAGAGGCATGTTTTATTTATTTGTTTGTTTGTTTGTTTGTTCGTTTATACAAGCACTGGGTACAGTCAGAAGCGCGGGAGGGTGAGAGAATTCACCAGAGCCAGAGCGGGGAGCAGAGCAGGCAGAAGGACCAAAGTACACTGCTGAGGGGAGCAGCGGGCGGCAGGAGAGGTCTGCGCGCCATGTGGGACCCTCCTCCGGTGGCCGGGGAGCAGCCAGGGATCGAACCAGCACCGCAGAGGCCACGGGCTGCTTCGCAACCCAGCGCTCAACCGCTGCGCCACCAGGGAGGCCCGGAATTTATATTTTTAAAGTAAAAAACTTGTATTTTTGTTTCTTTAAATCAATGTAGGCTTCTTTAAATTTATAAAGCAATAAATCACTCTTACAAGTTAAAAACAGGATATTCAACTACAGGAAGCATTGAAAAATAAAGTACTGTCAAAAATAAAATATGACAATACTGCAAGAGAAAGAATGAGAAAAAAAGATTTTAAGATTCAACCCTCACCCCTCAACAAATCAGGTTCAATATAAAAAATAAATAAATAAATAAAGAGTTACTGAAAAAAAAAAAAAAAAAAAAAAACAGAAAATAAAGCACAGGAAGAAATTTTCAAGGGATTAACACAAGAAAAATTCTCTGAACTGAATGGACTCAGCTGTGTTCCACCTGGGATGTTTTGGGGTGCAGTCAGAATACTGTGAGAGCACAATCTCATTAAACGACGAGTCTCTTATCCTAGCTCCAGTACTTTTAATTCTAAGATCCCATTTCAGTCCTTTTGAAGCAGACTATGATAACTGATGCTTACTGTTTGGAAGGGAATCATTCCTCCCATTTAAGTATGTCTAAAAATATATTCGTATGGACAATCATTTCTTATAAGATGTTTAAACCAGTGGATACAAACAAATAGCAATACAGTATTTAATTGGTTACTGTGTTGGAAAAAAAAAAACTTTGCTTTTTTGTGGCTGAACAAAATGAGTCTGCTATAGTATCATTTTTATTATAGTCCATCATAAATGGTAAAACTAACATAAACCCCTTTGATAAGGTAAATTTTTTGATTAGGTAAATTCAGTCATTTATATTCTAGATGTGCCCTAGAGGACCATAAATAGTGGGTTGTATTTCACAGGAGCTGACAGTAGATATCCCCACGGTACATCTTGTGAACTAGCTATAAAGCTTTCATGGTAACAACATATGGAACAAGTATTAATTAGATAGTAAAGAACATCTGATATGGATTAAAGTTTATATTCTTAGAGTTTCAAGGTGCATGTTTTGCAAACCTTTTCTAGTTTCTATACATATTAAACAAGATACAGTGTAGGAATTTATATCTTCAAAGTGCCTGTATTAAACCTATACCTCCAGATCATAAACAGTGTTATAAACCAATGTTATGTCAATAATTTTTTTTAAAAGCTTCAGATCCTGACACATATAAGTTTAAAATTGTAACAGGTGATATTCTTTCAAAGGCAATTTACTAATATCATGATTGATACCTTAGATCATGATAAATAGCCCAGCTATATGAATTCTGTTTGAAACAGCATTTGTTGCCACGTAGATTACCAGGCAAAGTAATCAATCACATGCTCTCTGAATGTATGTAGTAATTTTACTTTTATGGACTGGGAGAAAATTTTTTTTTCTCAAATATTTTGAATGCACCAATAAAAACATTGGCAACATCTGATGGTAAACTCCCATTAAAATTAGTTCCATAGTGATGGAAAACTCCCAGCGGAAATTAGTTCCACAGTGAAATGTCACATTTGACTGTTTCCAAGAATTCACAACTTTCATCTAACTGATAATAGGCCATTGGGTACTCAGGATATTGAGACAGAATTATTTCCAATGCATTATTACACTAGTGAGGAAAACAAATTTCCATTGAACCTGGAGTTGTTGGAAAGGAAACCAAGAATAAAATTTCTAGCCTTTTCTCTTTCTCTCTTCTCAAATATTAAAAACTGTGATAATTTTCTACCCTCTAACGCTATTTTATTTTGATTCAAAATACATTTTTATTTACATTTATTTTGCACATAGATTTTTATTTTGTCTTTTGTTCTCTCAACTGAATATCAACTCTATAAAAGAAGAGACTGTCTCAGTTTTCTTCACCAGTACTCAGAACAGTGCTAAATAAATACTTAATGAATAACGATTGAACACATTCTGGAAAAAATAATTTTTCCCAGCCATAAATGCACAGGAACATCTAACCACCTCAAAGTTTTTAAAATATAATTGGTGATGAGCATTTGACTATTTGAAAATTTACCTTCTACATTATTAAAATACATGCTGAATTATACATATTAAGTTTTTTGTACCTATAAGAATTTAGGATCTGGATTCAAATCCTTGGTTTATATACTAACGCCTTCGCTAACTTGCTGTGCGGCACTGAGCAAATCAGCTCATCTCATTTGCCCTTTCTCTGAGCAAGAGCTTCCTTCTCTCAGCTTCTAAGAACATTGGCTATGATAGCCCACAAATCATGCATGGGTATAGATTTATCTACTGGCCAAATTTATGCAAAAATAAGCTAAAATGCACAAGTTTAACAAAGACACCTCTTTGGGCATAACAATATCTCAGGTGGTTGGGCCATCTCTTCATAGTTATACTAGGTAGATGAGTCTATTTATAAATATTTAACAAGTAATAAGTCTAGTGGAATCTATGTGAATTAGGAAAATAATTTATATAACAGTAAAACATAGGCCAGCGTCATGAATGTGAAAATCTTTGTCTTTTGAGAACTATATTTTCTCTAGATTAAGTTTCTTTTGGAAATTGAACTTGGTTTCTACTTCATTCATAATCACAGTCCTATGCAAATGGCTTTGCAAAGATAAACTGGAAAACTACACTAAAATCCTATCTCTTGGAACCTCGCTGGTGGTGCATGCATCATGGAAATGTCCAACTGCTGTGCTGGTGCTGCTAGGTTTATTGCAACATGTGGGTGGGTGGCCACCAGGAATAGTGAATCACTTTGGCATTATTTTTATGGCCTTATGATACTCTGAGATCATTAGGTGTGGTGCCCTGCCATTCCCTGGGGCACAGCAGTGTATTTATTATATGCATTTATCTTGTCTCTGGTGCTGCATTCTCTGTCCCATCCATGGTGCGTTTCCTTTTTGCCTTCCGTATCACATCTAAGAAGCTTCCATTGAATTGCTCAAAATAGATGATCATGGAGTACAGTATATATGAAGACTCTGTGGGGAATTGTTTGTATCTATAAGTGATTCCATGAAAATGCCCTCAGCAGTTAGGGAGAATCACTGTAATTTGCATCTCATAGAGAAAGAGGTATGGGACAGAATTTAGAAGGGGAAAAGTCTTCTTTCACAAAACAGTATGTCCAGGGGGGAAATGAGAAACAAATTCTGATTTTGTAAGGAAAAGAAAAAGCTCTAGTGAAACAATGATAGGGGGTCACCTACTCAGTGATGGTCCTGAGGAGCCAGAGGGCTGTGTCTGCATGGACATTCCCTGAGTCTTAAGGATCGTGAGTCTTTCTATTTTCAGGTAGAGGAGTTAAGCCAAAAGGACAATGCAAAATCCAAAGCAACAGAAAGAACCAAATTTAAAGAGGGAATCTGGATTTTTGTCCTGTGTATTTTGTACAGATAGTAAGAGCATTTTTGTTTGTTTGTTTTAAATATTTATTTATTTATGCATACAAGAACTGGGGTACAGGCCAGAGGTGCAGGGGTTGAGAGGATTCTCCAGAGACAGAGTGGGGAGCAGAACAGGTGGATCTATTGAAATCCACTGCAGAGGGGAGCAGAGGGGAGACAGGTGAGGTCTGCTGCACCATGTGGGTAGCTCCCTGGTCAGGGATTGAACTCGTGCTGCAGTGGCTATTGATAGGTTCATAGTGCTGAGACTCAACCCCCCATGCCACCAGGGAGGCCCCACACAGAGTAAGAGTGTTAGTGATAATAAAACATAACATAATGTGCCTTGTAACCAGGAGCTCATTCCCAGTCAGGGAATCAAAATGAAACTCAGAAAAGCCTAGGGGAACACCAGTAACCCAAAATGTTAAGGGAAAAAAAAAACATTTGCCCATTCAAAGGATGCAGCCTTCTCAGTGAATCAAGGCAAAGTCTTCAGACTGTTAGTGGGTGCCAGGGTGTTTAAGCCAAGCAAACGATGACTTCGTGTGATCAAATCCACGAGATTGTGTCTTGGGTCTATTCTGGGCATTGTTTTGATGTTGGCACTTATTAAAAAGGATTTTTTCCAAGTTATGTTTTATCCTCTGCCTGATATCAGGACTGTTGTTATTTGATTCAGTTCTCTTTTCACAATTTCATGGAAATTTTAAAATGAAAAGGTCATTAATTTTTTGATGTTTTGCAAATAATTGACACAGAGAAAAAGAAAATACATTTTCCAAGTTTATAGATCTGAGGCAGGACTGCAGAATCAAACCTGCCTGGGGATCCCATTTCAATGGTGGCCCTTGTTTTTTGATGGTCTTTTTTCCATTCACTATTCTAGGATACTTTTCCCCAAAAAATATCCTGTGAGGTCTCAATGGTAGCCAGCATTCGGCCTGGTTCATAGTCTTGTCCACTTCCTTCTCCAACACTTTTCCTGAAAAAGAAATAAAGTATATTGCAATTAATACGAATGAGGGGGATAGCCTGTATTTTGTGGAGAAAATTGGAAACTCTCCTGCCTGTTACTCTTTTCACTCCCTTGGTTGCAAGAAGCACAATCCAAACCCAAGGGAGCTCTAGGGTCCCGGGAACCAGAATGTTAAACAGCTGCCACATTGCATCACAGCTTTGACTCCTGTGTCTGTTTGTTTTTATGCCATTTGATTCTCAACAGTGCAACCATCTTGAAGAACAAATGTTTTTGCAGCCAACATATCACTTTCTCTTTTTCATTCAATTAGGCTCCTGTAACTTCTGCTTCTACCCCAGTTACTCCTGCATGACAGAGTTTTGAGGTCCTTTGAATCTTCTTCTTTTTTTAAGATTTATTTTATTTATTTATGAATACAAGAGCTGGAGTGTAGGCCACAGGTGTTGGGGAGGTGAGAGGATTCACCAGAGACAGAGCAGGGAACAGAACAGGCAGACTGACTGAAATCCACTGTTGAGGGGAACAGCAGGTGAGACAGGAGAGGTCTGCTGCACCATGTGGGTAGCTCCCTGGCTTGGGATCAAACCCAGGCCTTAGTGGTGATAGCACTGAGACTTAACCTCTAGGCCACCAGGGAGGTCCTGAATCTATATTATTTTATTTTATTTTTTTTAAATGAAAGTCTTTTTTTTTTAAGATTTTATTTATTTATACAAGCACTTGGTACAGTCAGAAGTGCGGGAGGGTGAGAGAATTCATTAGAGCCAGAGCGGAGAGCAGAGCAGGCAGAGTGACGAAGTACACTGCTGAGGGGAGCAGTGGGCGGCAGGAGAGGTCTGCGCACCATGTGGGATCCTCGCCAGGCGGCCGGAGATCGAACCGGCACTGCAGAGGCTGCGGGCAGCTTTGCAACCCAGTGCTCAACCGCTGCACCACCTGGGAGGCCCATGAATCTATGTTGTTTTAAATGGAAATTAAAGAACTGAAATCAGAATGCAGAGCCAAAGAAAATGAGAAAATCCTGATTTTTTTTTTTTTGAAGACTATCATAATGTCCTGGTAAAGGGGAGAATACCGTTTAGGGTCTTGTCATAGATTTCACTTTAGAAGATACTTTACAGAAAATATATTCCTGTCTGCTTTTATTAGTGGAAGGGGCCCAACCCTCAGCCCCATGACAGGGGCCCACACATCCCACACTGTTCCCAGGGCACTTACCCTTATCAGCTGATTAAATGCCCCAATAGAGGATCACGATGCTTCAGCAGATTAGAACAGGGGGACTTGGGGCCTCCCTGGTGGCGCAGAAGGTTGAGCACAGCACTGTGAAGATGTCTGCAGCCTCAGCAACGGGGGTTGGATACCTGCTTACCAGGGAGCTACCCACATGGCGTGGCAGACCTCTCCTGTCTCGCCCGCTGCTCCCCTCAGCAGTGTATTTCAGTGGATCTGCCTGTTCTGTCTCTGGTGAATCCTCTCACCTACCCGTGCTGCTGGCCTGTACCCCGGTTCTTATATGTGTGAATAAATAAATCTTTTTTTTAAAAAAAGAAAAGAACAGGAGGACTTAGGAAGCCTGTGAAAAGCTTCCACTGAGGTTGGAGGGGAAAAAAAACAAAGACCCATGAATTTCGAAGAACCCAGCTCCCTAAATTTTCTGAGCACACTGGGAAGCTTTGTTCTTGTAATCTCTGTACAGAGAAATTCTGAGCGACCAAGAGAATTTCCAAATGCCTCAGCCATTCAAACATGTGTAAAGCCTTGATTTACTGGAACGGACTCCAATCACGCATTTGAAGACTCTCCCTTTTTAAACAATGTCAAAATGTCAGAATGATTTCAGATGAAAGATTTCTTCCTGGTGTAAATAAAACAAAATTTAAAACTGCCCCCCACCCCCTTATTCATTTCAACCAGACAAAGTTTAAGGCTTGAAAAGCAATTACATTCATAGTTGGTCATGTTCGCTGGAAGTTTAAACTGGAAATAGAGTTGAGATTGATTAACACATATTCCGCCCCCAGTAATGGTTATCTGGGTTTTAGAAATTCACAGAACCTGAGAATGGTATTTGTATAATGTATTTTTAAAAAGCTTGATTCTGTTTCCTCTCATTCACACAAACCCCACACATAAGGCCATTTAGCAAGTTTATAAACCACATTTAATGGATAATTCAAATCTGGGCCTTACTTTTAACTGCTTGGGTGGTTAAAAATAAGGTCAATTTGTTTCCATCTAGAGAGTGACTTTTTGAAAGGAAATGTGTCTCATCTGAGATGGTGATACACAGATTATTTTGTTTGGAATTAGTTGCTTTTTTTCTGGTGGAACTGGTGTTCTTTAAGTTATCTTGACAATCAGGAGATTATTAAATCAACACCACATTGGATTTTTAAATTGAATGAAATCTTGAAATTAATATTTATTAATACTTATTACCTAAAGTGTCTCAAAGTGAACAAGTGCTCCTGTGAACATCAGGATTTGATGTTTAAGGCTTTACTTAATCATCTGCTCTACTTTGGGTGTATTTCATGATAACAATGAACCCAAAGTGTTTGCTGTATGACAGGTAATCTCAGCACAATCTAGCCATTTAATCATAGGAGTGAAGGTTTGTTTTTTTGTTTTGTTTTGTTTTGTTTTTGTCTCTTATATGGTTAACGTTAAGCTGTAGCTTAACTTCCATTTGATTGACCATTTCATTCCATTTGATTTGACCTTTGATTCACATAGACCAGTGTTTCTCAAAGTGTGTTCCTGGTCTAGAAATATCAATACCCTCTTAAGAATGTGTTAGGGCAAGTAATTCTAGAGCTCCATTCCAGACCAACTGAGTCTTAAACTCTAGGGAAGAAAGCCCAGCAATGTGTGTTTGAACAAGCGGGCCAGAAGATTCTGCTGCAGGTTCTAGTTTGAAAACCACTCATCCAGATTAAGAAATATATTTACACTCCCTATTTTTTGAGACCTTATACAGAGAAGTGATGGGAAATAAGAGTTTCTAGATGTTAAAATTTTCCAATAATTTATTGATGAGTTCTGTTTTTCTTTTTCTGTGTAGATAGCTCTCCTTAAGACTTCTAGAATGTTTATCTAGATGGTCTTTCTAGATCTTAGTAGCTGACTCACAGCATACTCTTCCATTACCCATACATATTTAGAGTGTAAGATGATGTTCTTCAGATATGTGTTTTGGATTGGTGAATTATTTTGGTTGAGATGACGAATGTAATCACAGACTGATAGAAAAGTACCTATAGCTAATCCTCAGCTTTTAAGAAACATGAAAAATAAAAAATACTATCAGTTTGCCTTTCAAAGGCATCTGTGGAAAACCTCATTGTAACATATTGTGAATCTCAGTACACATTTACATTTCTCCAAACACCTTTATGCAAACCATTATATTAACCAAATTGTATTCAACAATGTCCCTTCTGTCTCTCTAAGTGAATTCTCCCTATTTTTGCTTTGCTGCATGATAATGTAAGAAGTTGCCACAGCTCATCTTTCTGAACCTAAAAATTTCAAACTTTATTTTTAGGAATTCTACCTTTCCTCCTATTAAATCATTTTTTTTGGAAAGCTATGGTAGGTTAAACAGATATTAATATCTTTTCAGAACTTCAGAACATGACATTATTTGAAAGTAGAGTAAATGGATTTAGATTAAGGTGAGTTCATATTAAAATCACTAAAAATCACTAAATGCAGTGACTGGTGCTGGTAGAAGAGAGGATATAAAGAGAATGTCATAGGGAAAGAGGAAGGCAACAGAGTGGAGCAACTCCAATCCATGAAAACTATAGGATCCATGAAATTCAGGATCTAGGAAAAGGCAAGGATGATTTCTTCCCTAACATCTTCCCAAGATATCTGTGGCTATCTAGATTTCAGTCTCCTACATCCCAAGACTATGACTGTATGGACTTGATTTGTTTTAAGATTCCATGTTTATGGTGATGTGGCAGGATCCATGGCCTATAGGGTATAAATTTTCCAGTTAATTTTTGATTCTGTGGTTTACTTTGTACATTTGGAATTGACGTAACTAAAAATTGTACTGGGTATTTACTGTAGTTCTACACAGATCAGACAGACTTTCACACACGGGAGAGACAACAGTATCCAGTTTCTAATGTTTTTTTTGTAATATATGCAAAGAATGACTTATTACTTGTCACCTAAAAAAAACACACATTTCCTCTAACATTGGGCATTTCATAAAACTGTCTCTATAACATGCTGCATGTCCATATGCAGGCAATCTGTAAAAAAGAGTGGATATTTTGCCATCGTTTGCAGTATATATATTGGTGTTCTGTGCCAAGTTTCCATTCTCTTTACCAAAGACATTGTCTAAATTGTTAATGCAGAATATTTTAAACATAGAATGTCATCCAAACCTATTTTTCCCAATATATTTTTTAAAGGGGAAAAGGTCAGAATCTTCCAATCACTGACATAGTCCATCTATTTTATGCACCCAGGAACTCAATATCGTGTGTCATTCATCTATTTCCCATTTGTTTTCTAGTGAGATGAATGATAGGTATTTTACTGAATTTGTAATCCAACTTAGAATAAAGGCAGAAAATGGATTATGAAGACCAAAAGCTGTTACAGTATTTTGGGTGTCATGACCAGTTTTGAACACCTAGAATTGAATTGGAAAGACACTCAAGGAAAACAGAGTCAAGTCATTAACCATTTCCAACTTGAAGAGAAAAGAGTAACCTGGGTCTGGTAACCTAGAACTCTTTGAAGGAATATGGACTCCCTTTTGACAGCAAGGCTAATGCCATCTTTCCAAAGCAGAATATTGGTCTTGCAGAAATGATGGGCAAAATGCTAAAAATGGTTTTCCACCACTTGCTTCCATTCCAAACGAGATGCTACGTTTCCAAGATTCTTCCATGGAAAGAAAATGTAAGTTAGTGAAAATGAGAATTTCCATATATTTATGAAAGAACAACATGTTCTTGCCAATAGACTGGTAAAACTCCCCTCCTACCAAAAAGAGAGAGAGAGAAAAAAAAAGAACAACAATTTTAGAAAAGATAAAAATTTAAAAAGAAAGAAAGAAGCAAAGGAAACAACTAACACTGAAATCCATTGAATGCAAGAAAATCAGACTTAATTCTGTCTGCAAAATCTAAGTAAATCTAAGACTTCTCTGTTGAATTTAAGATTTTGTGTGTTTATCTTTTTTTTGTATCTATTGCTTAAAATAAAATAACATTGAAGTCTCAAAAATAGTCAATACTTTTTACATAGAGTACACTGTGGTTTTAAAATCTCCTGTTTGTGCTACCCTGTCTTAGACCCCAAGGTTCAGATCCTAGTTCTCCAGGAAAAATGATTCTAATCTTCACATTACTGCCATCAGATGTCCTATTGTTCATTTGTCATTGTGCCTGGGGAGGAACATTTAATTACATGTCAGTAGAAAGCACAGATAAAATTCCACTTACTTTACTAAGTCACCTTATATTAGTCCAGTTGTTTTCATTCACTACTTGTGTAACTTTCAGAAAGGCAGGTTTCAGGTGGATTCCTTCATACCTTCCCTCATCTGTATCCTAACGGATAAGACCAATTGGATTTCCTCTGTTTTCTGATCAAAGACATCATCACATTGAAGTTAGGGATAAACTGCAAAAAGCAAGAGTTAAGTTCATGCTCCATTAGATCACATCATTCAGTTCTACTCCAGAGTTATGTGACTTTCTTTAAATTTCAGGTGCCACATAGCTAGTCCCTTGTAGACCTGTGATAAATGTCATAGTGAAATAGATAAGGAAATCAAGATCACTGTACTTTGGATTCTTGTCTGTGCTACTTATAATTCTGTGAACTTTGTAGTTTACTGTACTTCTCTAATTCTCCATTTTTTCATTGAAAAATTGAGTATTCACTTCACAAAATTAGGGCTAGGAAAATGTGTTAACTCATGCCATATACTTAAGGAAGTGTCTGGTGAGAAAAAAAGTGCACATACATGTTTGCTGTTATTTTCTCTTAGGTTCAGAACTACAGAAAAATACTGATGGTAAACACTTACATTTAACGCTATTTAGAAAGTGGGCCTCCCTGCTGATCTAGAGGTTAAGTCTCAGTGATATCATGTTGTCACCACTGTGGCCTGAGTTCAATACCCAGCCAGGGAGCAACCAGCATGGCACAGCAGACATCTCCTGTCTCACCCGCTGCTCCCCTCAGCAGTGTATTTCAAAAGATTGTCTGCTCTGCTCTCCACTTTGTCTTTGGTGAATCCACTTACCCCTGCATCTTTGGCCTACACCCCAGTTCTTCTATGCATAAATAAACAAATATTTAAAAACAAAACAAAAACATTATTTGTAAAGTGCTCATCAATTTATTGGCGGTTAGTCAGGTTAAACAACTAAGTGTAGTGATAATGTTATCATAACTTGCAGAAAGTAGAGTCTTCTATTTTGAAAAATCGAGATATTTGTGTGGTTATTACAAACACTTTAACAATTAAAAAAAGGTAACTTCTCTGCAGAACAATGATGAAAGAGAAGTCCATGTGACAAAAAGAAGGACTCTTCCTTCCAAGAGTTAGAAGCTACTCGCCAATGATTTGAATGAGCTAATTTACCAATGGATCCTCCAGCCTTGGCCAAGCTTTCAGATGAGTGTGGTTCCAGCAATGGTCTAATCACAACTTCTTCAGAGGTTTCAAGTCAGAACCACACTGTTAAGCTGCACCCAAATTCCTGAACAATAGAAATGGTGAGAGAATGATGATTTACGTTGTTTTAAATCATCAATGTTTGGAAATAATTTATTATGACTAGGTAACTAAGATACCCATGTGTTTATAAGGGTAAATAGTCATATGGTTGCATTTTGATTGGAACAGGGAGGTGATCCAAAAATCATAGCTTATCTAAGATATAAATCTTGAGAAGAAACATGAAATCATTGAGCTGATTAAAAAAAAAAATATTAGATGCACAATTCCAGGGTAAAGAACTGTGGGAGCTTGTATGGTGAGAATGAGGTAGTAACATACACCAGAGGAAACACGGTTGGTCTTATCAAGTAGGTTACAGAGGCGGGAAGGCATATATTAACATAAATTTTAAAAAATTAGCAGGTATAATGTAACATTAAAGAAAAAGTTCATACATCAAGACCAGTTGGGGCCTATCCCAAGAGTAAGTGGCTGCTTTGCATAAGAGAACACATTTTTGAAAATATCTCAAACTAGGACTAGAAGTTGATGTCTTAAATCTGCTAAACTCAAACATTGCACTTCTATACACCAGAGACAAACAGATAGTAATGTAACAAAGGATATAACTCAGCAAGGCAACTGATAGATAGACATAGAACTTACAAAATTTCTCTAAGGAGAAATTAGTATGTCTTATCAGAAATTTGTATGTGGTATCATAGATAACAATACATAAGACCTAAGAAGGTGGAGAAGACCTTATTGATGAAAGTATCAGCATTCTAATGCTGTGGTTTGACCTACAGAGTCAATGCAATTTGAATATAAATATCTATAATTTGCTGGTTTTTATGATATGCTGGAAGAATACAATATGTGTTAGAGTATCAGTGAAAATAAACACATGAATAATTCTGTTGATGTTGCCCTGTTATTAGAAAGATATCAATATTCTGAAGGCATGCATCTGAGGAAGAGTGATCTTATGCTTCTGAATCACAACAACATTGCAAACCAATGTTAACTCAGTTAAAAAAATAGATTATTCTTACCATTTTTTAAAGAAAAAAGATACCAATATTCTGAGAGGCTACAGAGCAAATATATGGCTGTCACTTAAAGAAGGTATAAAGTGCTCAGTTTTGAAAACTGCTGTAACATCACAAAGTAAATTTCCATAGATTTAGAAATAGAAATTACATTAGTTTGCCAGATCTGCTGTAACAAAGTGCCATAGACTGGGTGACGTAAATGGTGGGAATTTATTTCTTCTCCATTCTGGAGGCCAGAAGTCTAGATCAAGATACTGTAGGTAGTTTCTTTGGAGTCTTCCCTCCTGGCTTGTACAATAGATGACAATCTCCTCCATGTGTGTTCCTAGGACCTTTGCTCTGTATGTCTGTGTCCTAAACTACTCTTAACAAAACACCAGTCCTATTGGATCAGGGTTCCTGTTAATAACCTCCTTTTGCTTTAATTTTCTCTATAAACTCTTTTTCCAGATAGTCTGATTTTGAAGTACTGGGGGATAGGATTTCAAAGGATACATTTAGGGTGGAGGGTTATAGTTCAGCTCATAACAGAAATTAAATGTAAAGGTGGGGCCTCCCTGGTGGCACAAGCACTCCCATAAGCACAGCACTATGACACTATCTGAAGTCACTGCAGCACGAGTTCAATCCCCATCCAGGGAGCTGACCCACAGGGCGTAGCAACCTCTCCTGTCTCACCCACTGTTTCCCTTAGTAGTGTGTTTCAGTAGATCTGCCTGTTCTTTTTTTTTTTTTTTTCATTCTCATTTTTTTTTAAGATTTATTTATACACACACTGGGGTATAGTCCAGAGGCACGAGAGGGTGAGGGAATTCACCAGAGACAGAGAGGGGAGCAGAACAGGCAGAAGGACCAAAAACACTGCTGTGGGGAGCAGCAGATGAGACAGGAGAGGTCTGCCGCGCCATGTGGGTATCTCCTTGGCTGGCTGGGAATTGAACCAGAGCTGCAGAGATGCAGACAGCTTCACAGCGCTGCACTCAACTCACTGTGCCACCAGGGAAGCCCCAATCCACCTGTTCTGTTCCCCACTCAGTCTCTAGTGAATCCTCTCACCCCCCACACTTCTGGCCTGTATCCCAGTTCTTATATGCATAAATAAATAAATCTTTAAAAAAAAAGTAAAAAATATTAAAAAAGTAAAGGTGGCCACAAGTACTTGAAAAGAATATGGCTTTTGTTTGAAATTTCAGATGAATCAGTTACTTGCAATAAAGACAATTTTTAAAATTAAAAATCAAAAAGAAAGATACCAAAACCTGGGTATAGAGTCAAGGATGGAACAATCAAAATAAGTTAACATTCGTTTGCAATGTTGTTGGGACTCAGACAAGAGCAATGAGTTTGGGAAATTAGTGGGTGAGTGGTTCTGTGAAAATACCTGGAAAAACATATCACTGTTCTCACTCTCTAAACTTCTATCTACAATACATCAATCCCTGCTGGTGAAAAACTGGTGGCACACTTGAATAAATTATAGAACGTTCGTGAGATAAAAATCGGATCCTGCAGCCCTCAAATTCTCAAAGCAACTGATAGCAAGTTTGAATAAAAACTTACAGTAATCTGATTCTTCTTTAATAACATGCTCAAGTTTGTTAGGCCATCTAATCTGGACTGTGGGGTCTAGAAGTTGAAAGTACAACAAAAAAATATAAAATGGAGACAAATAGAAAAGCGTCACTGGAATCAGCAGATCCTGTGTTTAAGTCTCTATAACCATTAAATGACCCACATGCTGAAAGTTTTGCTTTTCCCACAATGACTGGCTGTATTTATGGAATGAACACTACCTGCGTGCCCACTCTCTATTCCCCAGACATCCTCAGAATGGAGTAATGTTTGCTGCCCAGCACTTCGTATGTCATTTACATAGACTTTCCCCTAGAACCCCACAGCCCACCGTGCCCTCCACTTTATTGAGATGGGTGTTCAGAAGAAAGTCTGTCATGTGGTCCTGGAAGCACATGTGGTTGCTGTGTTCCAGGATTTGATATGATTTCCTCTTTCATTCATTGCCACCAAGCAGGTGCTGAGAACCCCAGGAAGCTTATACTACAGGAGCAGGAGCTGGAGTCTCTCTCCTGCAGTTCAAGGCTGAGATACTGCAAGGTGAACACCAGTAAGTAATTCAGGAAATGGAGACATGGTGCGAAAATATCCTAAGTGGAAGGGGATGTGGAAATGAGAGAATCAGGGCGATCAAGCATGGGAGAATTGGGCAGATAGATAAGCAGGGGAATACTGGGGAAATCCTGGCAGCTGGCATTGTTTTTAGTAGATGAGTTTCACACACACACATCCTTCTTTTTAACAGCACAGGGCCATTAACTACGCATGTGAAAAAGTCTAAGATCATCCTTCCCAATTCAATGTTATTGGTTCCTATAGTGCCCTCAATGCTGCCTCAGCATACAACAGCTAATTTTCTGAAAGAGTAGGAAAATGATGTAAGAGAAAAGATGGTTAGAAAGGGAATTTGTTCTTTTATCAGTATCGTTCTCAGAAAGATGACTCTCTTCAAACACAGACCATCTGTCTTGAGACTATTGTTGACAAGATCTATGTATTGACCTCACTTTACCTAACTCCAATTGTTTAAGCTAGCGTATCTTTTCATTTTATAAGTTGGTGTCTTTAGCTAGTCCAGCAATAAATACCCTGCATCACGGGGACAGCAGGACTCATGCCAGAGAGAGAATATTTTGTAGATGTGCTGTGAAATTTTAAAGTTAGAAAAATCAATGATTGTTGAAATGTAGGGACACTTGGATAAAAAATAGAAAGTGACTTATGCTTGTTTTTAACAGATGCCAGTAGTAATTAATCACATATTTAAAAGTACGTTAAAATATCACTCTTTTATTGTTTAAAATGAAGGAAACCTGATACGACTTCGGAAGCAATTCTGAAAGTCTAAGTATTATTGAAAAATAATCTAAACACATTTTATTTCCTGGGACTATTTCTAATGTCATCAAAGACAGACATGAAAATGAGTTATAAAATCTCTTCCCATCACAGGGGTTGAATGGAATGGACTAAAATGGGACTATTTGGGTAAGACATAAAAAATCAAAACTTGGTTGGTTGTTTAGATTTTTTTAGGTTTAAACAATTTCCCTGTTTCCTGCTTCCAGGACAAGAGTCCAAACTCCAAGATTGAGGAAGACTATTGAGCAGACTGTCTGGGCTCCTTGATCGGTGAAAAAACAGGTGACAACATAAAAAACATGGTCATCTAAGACTCCCATAGATCTCCCATAGAGTTCCAGCTTTAAGTGCCTTTTAGGGGCACCCTTTGGACTGTACTCCCTGTGTTTTTCTACCTACAGGTGGGTGAGAAAGTTAGATAAATCAATGATCCACCTATAGGTGGGTCATGTTTGACAACAGCTAGTTACAGGATTCTCTTTCCCCTTCCCCCCAGGAGCTAACAAAGCCTAAAATCTCCAGTGCCCCTTGTGACCTGATATCCTGGAATTTCACCAAACTTTTGCCCCTGAACTGTGGTAAAGACTGTCTTTATTTCTTTAAAAGATGAAGTAAGAACAACCTGCAGCTTATCACTTTTAGCATTTCCTCCATATTCTCTTTGTTTTTATTCAAGTGCAATGTTTTTATTCAAGTGCAAATTCAAGTGCAAAACTGAAGTGCAATGCTAGGACAGACAAAAAAAGGACAGAGCTTGGTGTTCAAAATCAGGCTTGATTTCTAGATAAAGAAACAGCCATGTCAGATCTTTGCACTGTGGGCGAAACTTTTCCACCAAAGCAAAAGTGATTTTGTTTATTTATTAACAACTTTGTCAGTATTGTGTGTGTGTGTGTGTGTGTGTGTAGAAGAACTGGAGTGTAGGCCAGAGGTGTGGGGTATGAGAGGATTCACCAGAGACAGAGTGGGGAGCAGAACAGGCAGACTGACTGAAATACACTGCTGAGGGGAGCAGCAGGGAGACAGGAGAGGTCTGCTGTGCCATGTGGGTAGCTCCCTGGCCAGGGATCTAACTCAGGCCGCAACAGTGATAGCACTGAGACTTCATCCCTAGGCTACCAGGGAGGCCCCTGTTTCTCTGAGTTATTAACTGAGATCTCCTTCTGATTTCCCCATCCTGGTCGACACACTCCACTTTCCTCAACAGGAGGTACTCCAGGCTTTTATTCATTAGAACATCTTGGATGACATGTCTTAAAAATGCTCATCTGTGTTTCCCCAGAGATTGAAGAGGTGGCTTAACTGGTCAAAACAGATGCCCCACTGTTTCTGATAACCTCGGCAGCTTTGTCTTTTGTTGTACTAAGGAAAGTAGAAAAAAAAAATCTTTACATATATTATGCTAATATTTATTTTACGGGGAAGTGCTGTAGGGGAGAATGATGCCTATTTACATCGGATAGAAATTGTGTTAGTACAGGCACTCTTTCTTCCGCAAGCTCTAAATGCACTCTTGTCCAAGGCATACAAAGGCCCCATCATAAAGGCTTAGTTAGAAGCGGACTCTGCACAGCTTTGCTTTTGTCTGACTCCATTCTAATCTGTTGACTTTTAAAATTGAATGAGAAACATTGTTTCCTGATAAGAGAGGAGAACATGAAAGGCTGGGCCACAATGAGGGATAACATTACCTCCCAGCCCAGGACTCCCAGGTGCTCTCTGCTTTGTTATTCTGGTCACAGGTGAGGAGTTCAACAGGTAAGTCATCCTGATTCCTGAAACAAATGTCAGATGAAGTTCAAGAGAGGAAAATCTCAAAGAGGACAGAGCAGGTGAAGTCAGGAAAGAAACAAATAGAAAATAAATGAAAGGTGAAGCTTTCATTTGAAGGTGAAGCTTACATTTAAAATAGGAAGGGAGGACCTCCCCAGGGGCGCAGCGGTTGAGTGCTGGGCTGTGAAGCTGCCCGCAGCCTCTGCAGCACCGGTTCGATCCCTGGCCTCTGGTGAGGGTCCCCCATGGCGCGCAGACCTCTCCTGCCATGCCCGCTGCGCCCCTCAGCAGTGTACTTTGTCAGTCTGCCTGTTCTGTTCCCCGCTCTGGCTCTGGTGAATCCTCTCACCCTCCCACACTTCTGACTGTACCCAGTGCTTGTATAAATAAATAAATCAATCTTAAAAAAATAAATAAATAAAATAGGAAGGGAAAGGCTCTCTTTCAATGATGAAATCCATCGACTCCAGCTAGTGGATCATTTTGACTCTATGCTAAAGCTCTTAGGCTGAAATTTATTTTGGATGGTGATAATTCAAGCCTCATAGGGCCAGTGCTCTGGGGAATGCAGGGCTTGGGCATTTCGTAAAATTCCCAAATACTCTTGTGAATAATATTTGGGAAAATAAAACGAAAAGTTAACTTAGAAAGCCAGGCCATAATCAAGCTTGTGAAATAGGTGACTTCTACCTGCAGAACCAAGCTGTCCAGCCCTGAAGAACTACTAATGAAGGAGCCACTCTTGTTCCCCCTTTTTCCACTGTCCCGTACAACCAATATGGGAGCTTTATCAAAATTTCCCAAGTCTAAGTCTCCTTACGACCACCCGTGTTTATGTGGGAGATACCATTTTCTATAGCATCCGCTCTGTCCAGTTACTGTACAGATCAACTTCAGCCCACCAACCATGTTTCTGTGTATAATTGTCTACGCAGGCCCTCCCTAGTGGCGCAAGGGGTTAAGCACCGCACTATGAAGCGGTCAAAGGCCTCTGTAGTGTGGGTTCGATCCCCGGCCTGCCAAGGCGAGGCAGACCTCTCCTCTCTCACCCGCTGCTCCCCTTGGCAGTGTATTTCAGTTGGTCTGCCTGTTCTGTTCCCTGCTCTGTCTCTGGTGGGTCCTCTCACCCCCCACACCTCTGGCCTGTGCCCCAGCTCTTGTGGGCATGGGTAAATAAATCTTTAAAAAAAAATTGTCTATGCATAACACATCTCATTCCTGCCAGAGCTTCTCCTTCCTCAATATCCATCCTTTGGATAAGCTAGTCTAGCCATTGATGTAACAGGGTGGTCTCCAGGAAAAGGGAGGTTCCAGGTTCCCTGCCCCACTCAAGGGAGAATGAAGCAAAGCAGAGAGGAGAAAAAGCTAGAGAGGAGACTGGGAAAGGTAGGAAACAGTATGAAGAGCAAAAAGGAGACCTGGAGGAGGCATGTGGAACAGAGAGACATGTGAAGAAGCTGCACTTGCTTCTTGGTCCTGGGTGAAATAGACATGGTGAGAGATCCGTGGGGAGGTTAGCAGTGACAGCATTTTTTTTTAAATTTTTTTAGATTATTTTTTATTTATACAAGAGCTGGGGTACAGGCCAGAGGCATGGGAGGGTGAGAAGATTCACCAGAGACAGAGCGGGGAGCAGAACAGGTAGACGGACTGAAAGCACTGCTGAGGGGAGCAGCAGGCACGACAGGAGAGGTCTGCTGCCATGTGGGGATCTCCCTGGCTGGCCGGGAATTGAATCCGCTTTGCAGAGGCTGCAGACAGCTTCAGAGCATGGGACTCAACCCCCTGCGCCACCTGGGAGGCCCAGCATGTTTCTTGATTTTGATCAAGACTTGTCTGGCTGTGTTTGCCTCTTTCCAATGGGTCCCCACCAGGAGGTACCTCAGACTGTGGCAGGCTTTTGGGCCTCAGAGCCCTGCTTTGGGCCAACCCTGTTTGTCTGGGCATTTACCCACGAGGAATGGGTAACTTCAGGTGCTTGATTTGGAAACTCTATTCCTCCCCTTTTCTGTATTACACACTATTGAAGTTCCTTTCCATTAAATGTCTATGCACTAGAATATGTTTTGTCTTGATGCAGCGGATGGCAGAACCTACTCAGAGCAAACAGGTTTGGGGGTTTTGGGGTGCTCCTCTCCCTGTCCTGTAACACTGAAATATAGACTTTCAAGGTAGGCTCTAAGACTCAGAAATGATGACAATTTTTATTTATTATTTTTTGTAATGTTTTGAAATTGTAGTAACATTGGTTTACAACTTTGTTGTTGTTTGTACTTTAGAAGCATAGGATCTCTCCCTTCTGGTGTTGTTACAACACCACTCCAACCACCAAAGTCCTCTACCCTAGTCTCCTCCCTACTCTGCTGGCTTCCTTCCTCCATCTTCTCTGACAGCCTCAGTTCTACAGTCAGATTTCTAGGATTTGTTTTTAGTTTGGCTTTATCTGACCCTCTGTTTTGTTCCTATATATTTCACTTATAAGTGAAACTATCTGGTATTTGTTTTTCTCCTGAGTTATTTTGCTTATCATTGTCTCTTCCAGTTCCATTCATGTTGTCTCAAATGGCACCAGTTTCTCTCTTTTTAATAGCTGAGTAGTATTCCATTCCATCTTCCTGATCCACTGGTCTTTGGGGAGCACTTAGGTTGCTTCCATAGCTTGGATGTTGCAAATAGTCCTGCAGTGAACATGGGAGGGGGTGTTATACCCCTTTGAATTACTATTTTTGTATTTGAGAACAATATTTAGATCTAGATAGTTCAAGATAAAAACTCCGTGTTTTATCACTCAACAGCCATGTAGACAGTAACCTACAGGAAAGAGACTCGGTAGTATAAATAGTTTCCATTATCATGATTCCTGGGTTGAAGCTCTGCTCCACAATGTATTGGCTGAGAGGAGCCATCCAAGTTACTTTATCTATAAATTAGGGACATAATTTTATCTACTTCGTAGGATTGCTGTGAGTCTATACTTGAGATAATACAGATAAAATACCTGGCCTATATCCTAGCATGGATTAAGTATTTACTCTGGCATGCAATTAGCTATTATTATCCTCTGTTTTTAGGGTTATTGCTGTGCTAGCAAAAAAAAAAAAAAAAAATATATATATATATATATATATATATATGATGCAGAGTGGAGTCATCAATTTATCTGCTCCTGGCCTGGGAGCAAGCCAAGAGACTTAGGCAGTGTTCTGGCAGGGAACAGATAAACAAATGCAATTAACTCAAAAGGCTAAATAAGGAGAGCTCAGTGGAGGGGCTAAATATTTGTGGATTTAAGGGCAGAATTAACCACATCATAAAGGGATGGTGCAGTGCTCAGAGGCTCACAACAGTAGGAGGCCCAGTCACAACTCTCTGAGCCTGGAGAGGAGAGAGAAGTTGAATTGCAATCCCAATATCATCTAATGTTAGCATTACTTATAGGTACTTCTTTTTTTTAAAGATTTTATTTATTACGCATACAAGAGGTGTGAGGCGGGCGTAAGAGAATTCACCAGAGGCAGAGTGGGGAGCAGAACAGGTGGGTTGACTGAAATACACTGCTGAGGGGAGTAGAGGGTGGGATGGGAGGGATCTGCTGTGTCATTTGGGTAGCTCCCTGGCTGGCTGTGGATCTAACTCATGCTGCAGAGGCTGAGGATAGCTTCACAGTGCTGTGCTTAACCACTTGCGCCACCAGGGAGGCCCCTTATGAACAACTTTTTTTTTTTAATCATGTTTAATATTTGCATTTTGTCTCTGCCTAAAGCATCTTAAATCACTGTAAATATAATATAAATCACATCATAAATCTAATATATTCTATTTTAATCTATTTTATTTATTTATATTTACTTTATTTTAAATCTAATATATTCAAGACACCAAACAATTTATTGAAAAATCTTCAAGGCATTGGAAGACTTTTTTTGTCCTAAAACTGAACCTGAAATTTCTTGGAATAGGAGACTCTGTTGAATAAAGGAAAGCAATTGGGAGTAGGATTTCTTTAGTTGTCACAGGCCTTTTATACTCAGTACTCATTTAACAGATGATTGTCAGCCCAATAAACTTTAGGGCAGATAAAGTTGTGAAAATGAAATTTATAAGTATTAATAAAGGTTGCCAGGAATTGAAAGTAATGTACTTTACTGAAACCTGCAGGAAAAAAACAGAACAAGGTGTGATTAAACACACGTGTAAAATATTCCAAATAGCATGGCTAATGTCAACATGCATAAATGTCATTCACCCCTCACACCCTAACCAAACCATGTCCCGTGAAAAAGCAGAAAATAAACAGTTCAAAGAGAAGATCAGGAAGCACTTGACATAATGATTCGACCACAATAAAATATTTATGATTCTCCCTTTCATTCAGGAAACTATTTGATACCATCATGGAGTGAATAAAGTTGGAAGCAAGGAAAGAGTATTGACGTCAACACTTATTATATTAGTGAAATAAATATTGAGGGAATGTTTAGAGAACCTTGTGACAGCGAAATGAGTGCATATTCACTTTGAATTAGCACACCAGGAAAGTTTGACAGTTTTATTTGACAATTGATGTATTAAAGAATTTTTTTAGTTGATATTAGGAAATCAGAGTATTACCTTTATGTTTTACGGGAAAAAGTAGCCATCTAAGTTATCGCTTAATTTAACAAAATCTATAGATTCTATGTTCAGTAACCACCCCTCACCTACAAGACTGCCTTTCTTCAGCCCTAAGACTGTCCTAGTGTTAGATATTCTGTTTTTTTAGTCCACTGATATTTGTGGCATAGAGGCCAGGACAACTGACAATGCAAATCAGGAAGAATGCTGAAGATAGACCTGGAGTCACAGAAAACTTGGCCTTCCCTACTTTTGAGCTGGTAAAGGCAAAGAAGAAACATAAACTGGGGCCTCCTTAATGGTTTGGAGTTATGTCTCATGTTATCACTACTAAGGCCTGAGTTTGAACCCAGTCAGGGAGCTACCCACATGGTGCAGCAGACCTCTCCTGTCTCCATGCTGCTCCCCTCAACAGTGGATTTCAATAGATCCACCCATTCTGTTCCCCACTCTGTCTCTGGTGAATCCTCTCACCCCCACACCTCTGGCCTGTACCCAGTTCTTATATGCATACATAAATAAATAAATCTTTAAAAAAAAAAAAAAACTAACCTTGAAGGGTGACTGTAGAACTGAGGCAGCCAGGGGAGGGGTTGGAAGGAGGGAGAACAAATTGGGGACTGAGCTCTGTGAACTCTGGTGGTGGACTGTGGGTGCTTTGGTGGAGGCTGCACTAAGGTGGTGATACCTGTGGAGGGGGCACCCTGTGCTTCCAAATTACCAACAATAATGTAAGCCAATGTTATCTGAATAAATAATAATAATAATAATAGAAGATAATATCACTTAATGCCAATCAGTCTACTAGTTCTTAAGATGAGTCTCTTCCTGCGAAATTGCACTTATCTCTGCTTTGCAGCTGTCAGGAACATACTGTTTTGCTCTATGGTTTCTTGCTTTTAGCAGCTTGATGAAAAAGTAACTACTCCCAAAGCACTAAGGGCTGGGGAGCCATCCTTCTTGTTGACCTTTCGTATCTCCATGCAACATGTACTTTAAGTGATAAAACTTTTACTTGGGATATCACGACAGATTCCACGTTATTTTGAATTTCCCTGGACTGTAATGAAAGAAGAAATATTCTCCAAGACTGAAGGTCTCTATTCCTTGGCTGCTGGGCACAGAAAATATCTTGGATAGAAAACAAAAACAAGGTTAACTTTTTTTTTGTTTGTTTTATTATCATTTAATCCTCACAAAAGTATTATGACAATTATTTATTTCTTCTTATTTCAGACATTTTAAAATGTTTTTCACTTGTCAAGCTTTCTGGAGTCTTTTTTTTACCTTTTTGCCTTTAAAACTTCATTGATCATTCTTTTTTTTTTTCATTTATTTATTTATTTATTTTTTAAATAATAAATTTTATTTTTATATTCCCCATACAATTGCAGCCCCCCATTCTGACCCCAATCCCTCCCCTCCCGCCCCCGCCCCCCTAAAAGTGTCTCTGGTTCATAGTTTTTTGTTGATTTTGATTTTCACTTTCTTATAGTTATTCATTTTCCTGGTCCCTTATTTAAGTTTTCTAGATTCCTGCTATGAGTGAGACCATCCGGTATTTTTCTTTTTCTTTTTGGCTTATTTCGCTGAGCATGATCCCTTCCAGCGCCATCCATGTTGCTGCAAATTGCATGTGTTTATCTTTTTTGAATGCTGAGTAATATTCCATGGTATATATGGACCACATCTTCTTGATCCAGTCATCTATTTTTGGGCATTTGGGTTGTTTCCAAAGCTTAGCTATTGTAAACAGTGCTGCTATAAACATAGGCGTGCAGGTGCTCTTTGGAATTGATGTTTCTGTGTCCTTTGGGTAAATACCTAGGAGTGGAATTGCTGGATCCTATGGAAGCTCTATGTTTAGTAGGTCCAGAAATCTCCACACAGCTCTCCACAGTGGTTGGACCAGTTTGCACTCCCACCAACAGTGCAGAAGATTTCCTTTTTCTCCACACCCTCGCCAACATTTGTTGTTGCTAGAAAAACAAGGTTAACTTTTGATGTTCGAAGTCCATCATTTGAAATGCATTCCTTTGGAATATGAAGGACATAGATAGGTTTTCAGCATTTTTTTTTTTTCATGAGCCTGTCTTTTGGAACAAAATCCTACAAAAAAAATTTTCATCAGAAGGAACATGGAAGCAGACATAACCCAGAGGCAGAGTAGATAAAAGCATCCAGCTAGGACTTCTGGGTAGCAAATGTCCTGGGTAGCAAATGTCCTGCAGTCCTGGTGAGTCGGGGAGGACAGGGGAAGGTCTCACAAGTGAAAGGTTCAATGATGACTCAAGGTTAAAAGAATTTTAAAAACGTTATACCGTGAGAAAGGATTTAAGCTCATGAATCATTCTAGTAAATCTCCTATCCATTTGTTGAATTACAAGAAAGCATGCAATGCAGTGGGAAGAATGCTACAGTAGTCATACAGGCTTTGAATCTCCTCAAACCCTTTTATGTACTGGACAGGACAAGTGGATATGAAAATCAAAAAGTGATGGAGAAAATTATGTCACTAAACACATAAGGAAGATGAAGGAGTTCATCCCATCAACATCAGAGCAAAGAACAATCTAGGCATAGAGACCGGGCACACCAGGAGGGAACCTGGAGTGTTGGAGGGGAGTCATAGGAACAGGGTGGAGGAAGTGAGGGTGATAGTTGCTGAGGTGGGAGCAGTGAGGAGACCAGCTCACCCCTGGACCTTGCCTGCTACTCTGCAGGAAATGAGGACTCCCACCCAGGCTTTAAACTCTGGAGTGGTAAATTGAACCCCCTTTAAGATGATCGCTCTGGCTGCTGTAATAAGATATTTATATGAACTACTGCAAGAGAACTAACAAAATGGACAGAGAAAACAGATGACATGATATGCTCTAAATTATTTATGCTTGGGCTTGAGATTTCAAGTGGTTAAATAAGAAAAACGTGGGCTTTTTCCCCTCCACTTCTGATTTATTTTTATTTCATCTATAATGAGAATGCATAATTTTTAATAATACAGACATTTAATAATAAACACAGATATGTTTATATATATGTACATACATACACTTATACACCATATATATGACTCTAAGCAAGTGGTCCCTCAGGAACTGTTTCATCAGTTTCCCAAAGTTAGTTTGTTATTCTCAGCTTTTATTATTAAACAAGTTTTCTCATTATGAACTAAATTTTCTCTTCCTCCTTCCCTGTAACTTCTCTCAAACCGTCCTAGTTTTCCTTGTTAGGAGATCCAGAGAATAAGCTCATTCATTCTTCTACAAGACACCTCATCTATGGTAGAGAAATGTCAGAGGTTGGGGAGCATTAAAGAACATGTCACAGATTTTATAACTTACCCTGCATTTTGGGCAGAAGTACATGTGACAAGCTGAAGGAGGAATGAGTAATGGAAGAAGTTTACTGAGAATACGTACTTATCTGGCATAAAATTGGAAGCTTTGCATTTCACGTTGGGCAATCTTATAAAATCTTAGGTATGAGACATGGAAAGTGATTGAGAAATACGAGGTAGGTCCTAGTCTGCTATGAAGGGCTGCGCGAATGAAGAACATTGAGAAATTCTGCCTGGAGAGGACTTAACACCCACTTATTGGTTTCAAAGTGGGCTGCTTCTGTTACAAGAATTATTTTTAGAAGCGATATCTCATATTTTCCATGCTTGTATTTCTTTCCTTTCTAATTTTATACCTGATTGCCCTGAGTGGGTGTGGACATTAGAAGGTGGGAGCTTAAAGGAGGAAGTGGCAATTTCAAAATTCAAAGGAATAAAACTCTCTTAGACTCAAGTATAAGAAGCCACAATCTCTCTTCCCAGTAATCATTCTGCTGCCACTCAGTGGACTTTGTGACTCCCACAATTTGAAGAGCACTTAATAATTTGCAAACTATTATAGAAATGTTAGTTAAATTAAAGAGGGGGATATAAATTGTATACATAAAATAAGTGTGTATTTTTTAAAAAGATTATTTTTGCATGAAGAACTGGGGTGCAGGCCAGAGGTGTGGAGAATGAGAGGATTCATCAGAGATGAATGAAAGGATTCATCAGAGATACAGTGGGGAGCAGAACAGGTGGATCTACTGAAATATACTACTGAGGGGAGCAGTGGGGAGACAGGAGAGGTCTGCTGCACCATGTGGGTAGCTCCCTGGCTAGGGATCGATTTCATGCTGCAAAGGCTGGTAATTGCTTGATAGTGCTGAGACTTTAACCCCTGTGCCACCAGGGAGGCCCCAAATAAGTATGTAATGATCAGACTTGCTGAGAAGCTCTAGAAGGCAGGGATGTATAGAAAAATATTTGAGAACACCTTTTCCTATAAATATTTTTTTTGTATAAATGAAAGTCTATGCCTCTCACTCACCCAACATTTCCCTATCATTTTACAGAACACTGTTTATAATCCAAAAAATCACTGAGAAAATATTTTGCTGCCTTATGTAAGTGATAGGATGATAGTCATATAGAATAGAAAATACTTTTCTTTTCTACAGAAGTATCTCCTGGAAAAACAAAGGCAAACACAGAGCACACATTGCCAAATGTACAAGCTAGCAGTGAAGTCCCAGATACTGGAGGAAGACAGAGTGAATAGAAAAAGGTCAAGGTCACTATGATGGGTGTTGCAGGTGGAGTAACTGAACATCAAACATCAATTCATTTCTGAAAAATGAATCTTCTACTCAAAACTCACTTTTTCACCAACCAAGGCTGAAACCCAGAAGAAACACAAAGAATATATCGAAAATGGTTTTTAGCCAAATAGTATAATAATACCCCCACTTTTGTTGGGTAAGCACCTTCTAATATCCGGAAACCATGCTAAGTGTTGGATATGTTTAAGTGAATTAATTCACTTAGCAAACCAATCTGACTTCATAGATCACAATGGCTAGTCGGGAAGGAGCTGACCCCAAACTGCCCACTTGTCTCTACCAAGCCAGATCTGCAGCCAGGAGTGTTCCAACTGGTTGTGCCAATGTACATATTAGGGTGTGAGAAAAAAATGTCAAAGAGGTTCATTTCAATTTTTGCTTATTTCTTTAAAATCAGTTTGTATATGAGACACAATATTATAACATAAAGCAACTCAGGAGTCATCTCAGATAACATAGTATATAGAATATAATATAATACGTTTATATAGTACATGGAATAAGAATTTACATATACTGTGGGTTTACTTAAAATATCTAATGACAGGAATGTGCAATCTGAAAAGTCTGGACAGGAATGCTTGAAGTATTAAGCTACATGTTCTGCAAATTCAGTCCATCCCCAAAAGCCACATATAAATTTCTTGCAAAATCAACTTTAGTACATTTTTATCAATTTTATTAAACCAAATAAAGGTCTCCTTGTAAAATACAATTTCTGTTTCACATTTTAGGAAAGTTTTTAGCATTCTGCTTTTGGAGTAGCTCAAATCCGTGTAGATTAGAGTTGTAAATTACAAGGGATGGAGGACTACTGGAGGCAAAATTTATTATCTAGAAATTGAACTTATATAGAGCAAACATTTATATAAAATCAAATATTAAGTCTTTGTAAACTTCACAGACTTTAAACTTATAAATGTCAAATATTTAGTCTTTAAAAATTCCATTTGGACCAACTATTCCATTTGGACCATGATTTAAAAAGAAACAAGATATTGTGCTCACTATCTCTCTCTGTCTCTTTCTTTTGACATGTACCTAAGATGATATATGCAATATGCTTGCTTAGTGGACATGTAATAGGAGTTGGTATTGTTGATACTTTTGTATTCTGGTGCCACATATGGAGTTACCTCAGATGGGAAGCAATATTACTCGAAGATAGTAAGCATATGTGATCAGGATGTTTTGCAAAGAAGAATAGCACAGATACATTTAGAGAAACAGACTGTTTTATCGATGAAGACTTCTGAAAGTTCTATGGTGGTTGATTCAGTTACATGGCTTTTCTTATGGATACTTAATAGTTTAGATCTCATGAGTTGATCAGAGAAAAGGTGATGGATTCAGAAAAGTTTTTATTTTTATGACTATTTAGACTTAGGGGAATTCTGTTATCTCTATGGAAATTCATTGATGCATAATATTGGTATCATCCTGAACAAAGAGGAAGAGTTATAACTTTAATTAGAATAGATATATTCTAATTATATTCTATTTCACTCTAGTCATTTAAGAAAAAAATTCTACCGTTGGCTTGCCAGTCTTGGGAGTTTCAAAAGTTCAATAAAAATGTGATACACTATGTAAAAAGGAAAAAAAAAAAGGAAATCTCTGGAACTATGTTTATTACTTGCCTCCTCAGTAAAGAAAGAGTTGTTTAAACAGTGAGTTTTAACATAAACCAACTCAGAAGTCATCTCAGAACCATCCCTTTGGAACCTGTCTGAAAATAGAAGTTTTATCACTTGTCTTTTGAAAAGGGCATCTTACAAGAAAGAGCATTTGTCACCTACAGTTTGGGGTCCTTTTAACATCCTTTGTTGATGATTTTTTAACCAGATTTTTAAGCTGCAAAGCAATCAATTTATATATATGTGTGTCCATATCAATATATATCGTGTTGTTTGGAGACCTCAAATAGTCATCATTTTTGTGGATCTAATATAAGAATTTCTAAAAAAGTTTGCCCTCCTTTATCTTTAGAGCAATTTTATGTTTACAACAAGATTGAGAGGAAGGCACAGAGATTTCCCATCTACCCCTTGTCGCCACATATTTATGACGATGTTGTTTTTGTTGAAGACAATAAAGGTTTGTCTTCTGTGTTTCTCATTGTCTTTATCTGCGGTGTCTTTAACAGGCACATGTTGCCAAAAATCTGTTCATGATGATACTGGAATTTTCTAGGATGATACACGTTTTTTCTTTCCTCACTATTCACCTAACACCTCCTCATTCCAAAATGCTGTATTTTTTTTTTTTTTATATTAAAGACACACATCATAATCATCCCAAGCCCATATTTTAACTTTGGGTTCATTCTTGGTTTTGTATGGTCTTTAGATTTGGGCAGAAGTACAATGATATATCCATCACAATATCAAGGAGTATCTTCACTGCTATAAAAATCCTCTGTGCCCTATATCCCCATTCCACATGCAAGCATGGAAACCACTGTCTGAGTAGTTTTGCCTTTTCCAAAAATGTTGTAAAGTTGCACTCATATAGAACAGAGCAGAGCCTTTCAGATTGGCTTCTTAATTGTAATCTACATGTTTCCTCCATGCATTTTCATGGCTTGATAGCTCATTTCTTCTTAGCACTGAATAATAACTCATTGCTTAAGTGCACAATAGCTTAATTTTCCACACTCAGGAACATCTTGATTGCTTCTAATTTTTGGCAGTTATGAATCAAGCTGCTATAAAGGCAGCGTTGCTTCTAATAAAGAGATGCAGGTCAACACCAAAACAAGAGAACATCTCACATTTGTAAGAATGGCGGATATTAAAAAGACCCCAACATCAAGTGCTGCAGAAGATGAGGAGCTAGAGGGGCCCTATCATACTGTTGGTGAGGATGTAGACTGGTGCAGTCATTTTGAAAAAACAATCTAGATTTAATACAAAAAGTGATAGTGAAAATACCACATGATCTAGCAAATCCACTGTGAGGCAGCTATTCAAAGGACATGAAATCATCAACTTAAAAAATTATATGCTCTACAATGTTTATTGCGGCATTACTCACAATAACTAGGGCATTGAAACAACCTGAGTTTTCCAGTGAGAGAGGAATGGATCAGTAAGATGGGGTCAACCCATACAGTGGAATCCATTCAAAGGTGTTGGAAGGGATTGTGTGTAGCAAAGCAAGTCAGAAATGACAAAGGCAAATATTGGACATTTCTATAGCAGACAGTTCAGCAAAACAAAATACTTATAAAAATGAGTGGACACTAAAATGCAAAATGAGGGCCTCCCTGGTGACGCAAGGGGTTAAGATGCAATCTATGAAGCTATCTGCAGCCACTGCAGCACGAGTTCAAGCCCCAGCCAGGGAGCTAATGGTGCAGCAGACCTCTCCTGACTCACCCACTGCTCCCCTTAGCAGTGTATTTCAGTCAATCCGCCTGTTCTGTTCCCCACTCTGTCTCTGGTGGATCCTCCCACCCCCCCATGCCTCTGGCTTGTATTCCAGTTCTTGTATGCATAAATAAATAAATATTTAAAAAAACAAAAATAAAAATAAAATGCAAAGTGAGGTTACTCTGATAAGAGGGAGAGAGGAGGGAGAAGAGTCAAAGATGCAAAAGGGATGGTGGTGGATAAACAAGGAAAGTTTCAAAAGAAAGTAAAAAAATAAGTAAATAAAAGCTCCACCTGAAAATAGGAAAGTGAAATTGCCCAACAGAAGAAAACATAGGATGAACAGATTTTTAAAAAAGCATTAACTATTGGGAGGAAATACAGAAGAAAGCTTCATGACAGTGGATTATTGCATACATGATGCTATAAATGGCAATGACAAAAGTGATAAATTGAGCTATATCACAATTTTAAAATCTGTGCAAAAAATTACTATTGTATTAGGACAATATAAGCCATGAGGACCTATCAACAATTGAAAAGCAGGCCTTTTATTTTATTTTTTTAAGGTATCCAAAATCAACTTGGAGGAGTAGGATCTCCAGTTTAGGAGTTATCCCAAGGCCTTTCCAACCCAAAGAAGGCTTGAAAGGTCAGTTCTTTCCACCATGCATCTATTTTCAGCAAGCGTGATGTTCAGCTCTTATAAAGTTATATTGTCTTTCTGAGATGATATGTGTCTCAGTCACTTCTAGAATCCTTTATATTCAGCTCAAGAAAACATACACTGAGCTAAGTGACACACATTACTAATTGTTTATTTTTACTTATTTTTATCTGCCTCTTGTGGGTTGAATCGCTGCCAATGTATTTAGCTCGATAAATATTCCTGTTTTCGTTCTACTCCTCCTGTCTTCATTATCAACTTGTAGCTTCTAGTTGCATTTCAAATAAATATTGGCAAAGCAATTCAAATGCTAAAATGTTGCAGCAGATTGATATAGTCTCAACTACAGGAAAAAAAATACGGAATCCTCTAAAAGCATCATTTTTATTAACCTTCACCACTGGGTGCTGTGGTGGTCACGGGTACAATGAGTCAAACAATCTTTTCCGTGTCCCTTTCATATTCTGAAATCTTGGGCTAAATAAAAGTGATGTTTAATATCCTGTGAGTATATTTGTACTTGATGGTAGTTTCTTGTGAAATGAAAGAGAATTGTAGAAAAATGAGTTTATGTATTGGCTCTGACAGAACACATTATGATAAATTCAAAAGAAGCCGGATAGCAAACATAGCTGTTGAACTGGCAAATTGCCCTGTAAAGAAGGTGTTCTGGGAATTATATGCAAGAAAAAAAAAATGCTAGGTTAATAAACTACCCCCAAACCTAGATTTTCCTCTTTTGAGAACTTGGCTGCCACTATCATCTGCTGACATCGAACCAAGGAATCTCTTACATTTATTGTCTTTATCAGAGTCTTCATTTCTTGAACAGTCAAGGTCAGGTAAACTATCTTATTTTCTCAACAATTAAGTAAAGACAGAAAGCTGTGAAGACAGGATCAAAGAAAGAAAAGCCAGAACTCTAGTGTTTGGAGAGGCTAGTGCCTTTATTGCCTCCTACGTGGTAGCTGATGGAAACTTACTTAGTTAATATCCCTAAGTTTCTTGGTGATCCACCTCACTTTCTGGTGACCTTGTTGGGAAGAAGTCCTGAATGAATCCCACAAACACAGGTTTTATGGATCCCACCCCCACTCCAGACCAAAGAGATCCAAAACACCAAAGACTACATATCCCATAATGTCATCGTCACCCAAGGGCCAATTGCTAGGAATTGAGGGTAGAGCTAAGCAACCAGATTTGGTTTTAACCAGACATGGAGGCTTTGGGAGTCTCTTGGCTCTTGGCTTATTGCCAGCTCTCAGCATGCTATTGGGCTTCTAGCTCAGTGGAACCGGTAGGACACATTCACAAATTTATCTCCTTTTCTCCCTGAGTTATTCATTTCCCCTTCTTTTGTAAATAAACACTTTATGAACCTTTTTGCGCATGCCTGCAGTTCAGTCTGATTATAAGTCCCTTTAAAGCGAACAGGTGAGGACCCACCCACAGTCAGGCAACCCATTTCATATCGGGGTTGTCCTGTAACAACAGCACTCCACTACAAATCCAACTTCATGGTTAGAATAAAGGATTTTCCTATATTGACCAAGATGCAGCTTGCTACTCCTGTTTCCTTCCCAGGTTATCTTATTTTTGCAAGGTCTACTGTGGGTCTGCTAATCCTAAGTGACTGACTCGGCCGCCATTTTGTTACCTACAGTTTTGTATTCCAAAGCAAGGTCAGAACTGCCTGGTTGATCAGTTATAGAAGCCTAACCCTGCAAGATGCCTTTCAAATCAATCAAGAGCAGAAAGCTTGATCACCCTGGGAAGGGTGTGCATCACGAGGTATGACCAGGAACACTGCAGGGGGTGTTGAATGATGTATAACAAGGGGCCCCAGAAACTTATTAGCAAAATGCCTTGTTAATAAAATTGAAACCAAGATTGGGGGTCTAGGGCTTGATCTCAATTACAATACCAAGTCATCAAGCAGATGAGAAGTGCCTGGAGGGCAGACTCACAACCCCTGATATTATAGAGGACAGAGCACCTTTTCTAGTCTCATCCATCCCTTTTCTTTCTGTTTTCCTTCCCCTTACAACTGGTGCTGTATGATTAGTCTATCATTAAAATATCAGGATCTTGCTCTTCAGCAGCATTGTGCATCCTACAGCTTGCTCTACAACTCCCATTTGTCAATGTGGTGTTGTCAACGCAATACTCTGCTCTCTATATTTGTTTCTCAATCCAAAATGCAAATACCTTAAAATTCATTAAAATTGTTGACTGTCTAGGGAATGGTTCGATGACCCATGAGGTTGCTGTGGAAGTTGCTTTGTGGGGTGTAATTCAGAATAATATGCAAAGCAGACATGTGTAGCTACTTCAGGAAACTCTGCCATGGAAACTGAGAGTTTGAGAATTTAACCAGCCTCTAATTTAGGGAGGTCATTGTATCAAGTAGTTGATCTATATTGTGTTTGAAAACAGGTTAATATTTATTACTTTCATTTTATTTTTGCTTATTTAAAGGCCTCAATATCTTACACAAGCAATATCCGAATGCATTTTTCAAAATGCATGTATTATTTGTTTCTAAATTAAAAAAAAAAACTAATGCTTTAGGTGAAAATTGAAAAGGAGGAAGTGAAATATCTTTCTCTAGTACATACAAGAAAATGCTGGAAATTTACTGCCTTTTTGAGCATATAAATCCCTCTCCATTAAAGATACTTATTGCAAAATAATTTCCATTGAATAAAATGAGTCAGAATAATGTCTCTATTTGAACTAAGCAGTCATATGTTTTTCTCTCTTTTACCTACATTGCATTTATGCAATATGAATGCTCTTGAACAACAAGTAAATTAGAATTTCTTAATAAAAATCTCCCAAAGCCAGGGAAGAAGAGGTTATGGCCATAATTCATGCAGGTCAAAATGGCGTTTAGAAGGTTGTGTCTCCAACGACCTTTTTCCATTTGATCTGTAGAGAGAAATATAATCCCTTATTTGATATGCCTTGAGTTTGACATTTCGCTTCTGTCTTTCTTGGTGCTAAATAACTGGGAAGCATTTCCTGAGAAACGCTTGAGAAAGTATATGACCCATTGAGGAAAGAACTTGGCCAACTTTTGTGTATTGAAGAAATAGAAAATATATATGGATAATCACCAGATACAAACATGACGTCAAAGTTTGCAAGCTTTTGGATTCAGTTCTTCTATTTCTGACTTTAGTCACCAACACTATCAATTGACATTTATCCATGTTTGTG
Organism: Talpa occidentalis; assembly: GCF_014898055.3. Lineage (NCBI taxonomy): Eukaryota > Metazoa > Chordata > Mammalia > Eulipotyphla > Talpidae > Talpa > Talpa occidentalis. The sequence continues at coordinate 128,968,817 of NW_023605083.1, read as the reverse complement.
GGGGAGCATTGCAATTACTTGGTGAAAGAAAAGAAGAAATTGCATTTCTAATGTAAAGAAGGAGGGGGGGGAAAACTACAACAAAAGAAAAAGATCTTATTTATAATTTTTAATTTTTTAATTTCTTGGAACTTCCTTATTTTGGCAAGATGAGAAAGGAGAGGACTGAGAGGATAGAAGAAACTATTCTTATTCAGTGTGGGAGTTATTTCTGTTTGCTTCCTCTACTGAACCAGTAGCTCCAATCACATCTTGAGAAATTCTTCTTTACACAGTGTGTTTTATCTAACAAACTGCTGGGTAATGACATACAAGAAATTGGGCTTACTCTCAGAAATCTGGTCAACCTTTAACTTTACCTCAAATCACTTCTTCAAAGACATTTAAGTTTCCTGAAATAGGAGATACAAGTGTTTTATTGAAGAGTTGGTGTGATATTACTGTACATGGTACACAAGTTCATCTGCATAATGATGGGCATCTAGTTTCTTTGCTTAAAAACTTTAGAAATGTTCTCATTCATTTAGAAGGTAGACAAAGATTGGAATAGGCAGTTGTCCACCTTATCCATGACTAAGGACATTTCTGGATATTTCACTGTCCAGAAAGCGTGAATGGTCACATGATTTATGTAGATATATGGAAAAACTGTGCCAACAGGTACATGTGGGACAATTAGCTATGTTCCCATATTCCTTTCACCTCCACCGCCACTTAACAAGTGCCCTATGCTCTGAGTTGGTTCATTTCTCCCCTGAGCTGGCTTGTTCTTAGACCTCCACTTACTTAATTACCCACCTTTGGATTGCCTGCTGGCTTCTCTTCCTTGGACCAAAGCAAACCATCCATAAGTTCCAAGTAAAGTCCAGAGTCTTTTAAAAGCCTTCCTTATCTGGACACAATGTGTCATCTGATCCCAGAATATTTAGGACCCATTTTATGCATGTTGAGATGAAGCATGTGTGCCTTCTACACTCTTTGGGTTAGTTTCTCTCATCACCGGTATTTGAATTTTCTTGAACAAAATAGACCATATTTCGATAACAGTTACCAGCTACTGAATGTTCATGGCCTGAAAGTAGTAAAACAAACAAACAAAAAATATTGAAGCCAATATTAACAAGTCAATGATAAAAGAATCAAATGACATTCTCATCTGTTTTTTATATACAATGTTGAGTAGACAGCTGACCTGTTCACATACCTAATGTTCAGTGTCACATTGGCAGAAAATGCTATTTTCCACCAACACTGTCCCTCACTTTTTGGGCAGATCCTGCCTCAAGCTAATTGGTACAAATGGCACAGGAGGATACCAGCCCCAGGCAGACCACAGCCTGGGGGCAGGGGGGAGGGGGCCACACCACTCCTACTGTTCTCACATTAGCAGACAAGGCTCTCTATTCTGGAGGCTTCTTATGGGGCTGGGCATTCAAGACTGTCCTAACTAGGGATCAGGTTCTCAGGAGCTCTGCTGAGTGAAAAGGTGAAGGAGAGCTGAGATGTGAGTCTGTATTCAGGTTTCCCACCCATAGTGTGTGGGACATAGGTTGGCCCACATGTACTAAGATACAGAGTCATTTAGTGCCTGGGATGGAAATATTCCACAATCTTTCCACTCAGCATCCTTTATATGTGGTGCTGGTTCATATTCCCTCATGGTTATCAGATCATTGAGTTGCCTTCATGATTGCATCTTCCTTCCAGAGAAGAGAAAGGAGGAAGTAAGGAGAGATTGGAAGTCATTCAACCGAGTTTGTCTCCTTTATTATGAGAACACAAACATTTCCAGAAGCTGTCCCCTTACATTTCACTAGACAGGACTCAGCCACGTAGCTACAATATTAATCCTTGCAAAGAAGAATAAGACTATGGTGAACACTCATGGCCAAGGTGGACAGCTGCCCATCCCAATATTTGCCTACCTTATGTGGGATGGTTGCAGAGAAGTAGCTTCTTTGGCAAATGTTACATCCCCAGCCTCTCTGCCACCAGGTGCAGGGATTCTGACAGTAGAGTGTGCATAATAGTGAACCTGTCTTCTCCACGATATAACAGGAATAGTGGGTGGTACTTCCTTCCCTTTTGTCTCTCCTTCTCTGTCTCTCCGTGTGTGTGTGTGTGTGTGTGTATGTGTGTGTACTTATAGGTGAAAGCTAAGTACTCTAAAGTCAGAGAAAATGATGGAGTGCAAGACATCCTTGAACTAACATATAGAACTTTAACTGACAAATACCAATTCAGCAGCTATGTGAGCAGAAATGAATTTTCATTTTGTTGATTCATAAAGACTTTGGGGTCTATTTGTTACAACAGAAGTTAGTCCTATCCTAACTTATACATTGGTTGAGGCAAATCAGGACTCACCCTTTAAGTGGAGAACATCAGGGACTACTTGCTTTGAGTCTGAGATGTCTCTCTGCTCTTTACCAATTAATTGAGCCCTTCTTAAGAGGGGAGAAGTCACGTATAGATGTTGTAACAGCACTAGTAGGCGTCTACCACACTCAATAATTTTTAGACGCTTTTTGCAAATACTGAATTCTGAGTACTTTGCTAGGATTACTGAATAAACTTAGTTCTTTAATACAGCTTAAAATACTCCCAGTGATTCCATTGCACCCCCCTATTTGGCAATTTCCCTTTGTTAGGAAATAGCAGCTCATAGACTCAATTTATCATCTTACTCCAGAGCACTGATACTCTGAGACTTATAGACAAGCAGTAGAGACAGAAAGATCATATTTTGAATGGAAATGTAAAGATGGTTCCCGGCGATATGGGGGTATGATTCTACCACCACCTCAATGTTGCTGTGTTCTAGTACCAATAAATCAAAAATAGAGTTTAGAAGGGGAGCTTGATATTCAAAATCAGGCAAGAAGTCTTTAGGTCACGCAAGCTTGCCATTTCTAAAATACATACACGCATTCCCCAGAGGGTCTCAAGTTAGACAAATCACCAACAGCACCTGCAGGCCACATTCAAGGCTTTTTAGAGGCTAGCTCCTAGGAAGTGTGACATCATGAATTAGATCAGCGTGGCTCTCCTAGACTCAGATCTCAAGGTTCTAGAAAAAATTACATGGAACTGGGAAATGAGAGTCGCTTTGGAACACCACAACCACATTGATGAAGACTCCTGACTGGTCACAGCATGGCCTAGTAAACCTGGACCAGGTCACTAAGTCCGCAAGGTCGTTACTACTCTGGTGAGCCAAGGTAAAGCAAGCAAACCAACGAATAAATGAAGGAGCCAGGAAAGGGAGGTTGGGGGGAACTTGCTTAACTAGTGCGCGTTACAAGCACACTTGAGGCATTTTCAAATGTTTGTCCCTATATTTTAGGCAGAGCAATGCCACAAATGCATAGGGTAGGGATACAGACTAAAAACCTTCCAAATAATTTGTTAGTTTTGTGAACTCCAGATGACCCAATCTGAAGAACTAGGGATGCTTAATCTGATGAAAATAGAAGGTTTTAAAAAATGGTGGAAACTGATTTGGCAAACCTCAGAAATAATGCTGATGGAGGTTCTGGGATGAGATGAAGCATTTGTTCCCGACAGGAGATGGCACTGGGGGCACTGAGGCCTGTGTTCACAGCGCCTGCTTCCACCTGCCAATTTGCTTAGTGGCTGAATCATTATCACAAGTACTTTGAAATGTAATGTCTTCTGCCCTCTGGTGGTTATTTATTTATTTTTTTTTTTCAATTTTAACTGAGAAAATGGAATGAGGAAATCACAGAATGCCAAATCCAGGAATAACTAGGAGCACAAGTATCGTTTGATTGAGCTGAATTCATGGCACCCTAATCCTCAGTTAAAAGCCCTTGAACAAGAAAGAAAAGGCTTTCCCTGGTTTTGTAGGTTGCTGAGAAGTCTACTTTGTACCACATTTCCTCCACTAATCTTCAGGAACTTGTCTTCAATGCTTCTGTCATGAGAATACTTCAGAGATTCCTAAAATTCTGACTTCAGTTGAGTTAGCTTTGAGGTCCTGCTGCTTCTCTCAATATTTTGATAGGAAGCCTTTGGTGACTTGAAGGGGGATTTGTCAAAGAAACTTCAAAGCACACAATGACTTGAAAGGGGTGATGATACAGTCATCCCTTGAATGATGCCTGGCCAGGATTGAACCAACTTGTCTGCTGGTCTCCTGGCTGTGTCTGGGAGACAGAAAAAACAGCTTGGCCTTTCTCATTGCAAACTGTCATTAAATGTGTGTCAAATGCAAACAGTAGTGACTGACCTACCTGCAAAGAAAGAACAAGAATCCAGGAATAAAAGGGCATGTCAGTAAAGGTTCTTTGACAATAGATTTTAAGGACCCGGATTACATAGAATTAGAATTCTATATGCATATATAATTTTACCAGAACTGTGATACTATGATAGTTTTTCTCTCTCTCTCTCTCCCCTGCCCCCCACCCTTTCTCTGAAAGGTATACTACTGACAGGATATATTGGCTAATATATTTCTCTTTTAAAAATTACTAAAATTCACATATTCAATCTTAACACACAGGCATCTGTTAAAGAAAACCACCCATTTTATTGTAAGAATATGCTTTGGGGGAGGATTTATATATAGCTATATAATTCAAGCAACATGATATAATGCATTATAAATATTTGTAAATTCATTGAAGAATGAGGAATCTAGAGATTCCTCTGGTAATTTGTAATAGGGTTTGCCTGAAGTGAAACTTCCTGACAAATCACATGGCTTGTTTCTGGTTTTTTCATATTGTTGAATTGGAGAGAATTCAGATTCAGCAAAAAATAAAAAAGCCATTCAAAACCTTTTATTAAGAAAACATATATGATCAAATCTCTGGGATAGAATTCATTGCTAATTTTCTATACAGGTGAATGTTCCTATAAAATAGAGTTAATGGAACCCAGGGAGGACCATGCTAAAATTCTAGAATGTGAAATGTGACTTGAAAGCCTTGCCTTGTTTCAGTTTGAAAATAGGGAGCTCTGAACCCAAATCCTAAGTGTTCCATGGAATGTTAACATTGGGTATTAGTAGAAAGCCCTTCAGTTTCTAGTACCTTGATTCTTTTAGGAGAAGGGATATGCGTGTAATTTCCCGATTGCAAGGAAAACCTTTGATTACAACTTTTTGGGGTTAGTTACATGTGCTTTTAGTTGGACCTGAATTTATCTGCCTCCTGTATTTGGCCTGTGGGCATGAAGAAATGCCTGCTAGGAGAAGCTGGTGATGGCTTTCTAATTTTAGCCCCCAAACTTCCACAAGCTCTCACTAGGGCACCAATATTCCTCTTGAATTAAAAAAGAAAAGAAAAGAAAAGAAATAATGGAAGGAAGAAGAAGGAAGAGACTATTTAGCTGGTCTAAATTTTGGTGAATAGCAAACATTTATAGCGTCCTTGCACACACGTGCCCAGCACCCAGCCCAACACATGACAGGTTCAGAGTAAATGACCTTGAATTGGGCTCCTGTTCCCAGTGTGGAAAATAAATATGCCCCGCAAATAAAAACGTAAAAGCTTCACCAGTTAGTATTTAAGCATCATGGTTTGATTGACAAACTCATGTCCCCTCGTCAGTACAGGTCGATGCAAAATATTGAAAACTTAAAAAAATAATTTGTTACTTGTTTCATTTCCTTAAGTGATAATCTCTCTCTGATTCTCTCTTCTCTCTCTCACACACACTATATAGAGCATTTTTATAGAATTACATATAATTTATTTAGAATTTATTCTGTCCACATTAATTATATTAATTAATGTGATCATTGACATGGTTAAAATATTTACTAGATACCTGGGGTGTATTGCAATGTCACTTTTGTTCTACAAGGATAGTAAAGAATATTCAAGCTTATTAATTTTAATTAGGTTTTGCGACTCAATCATATCCAGAAATAATAAACTATTTCATTCAGAGTAAATAGAATTATACACCTGAGTAGTTGCTTAGTTGCCATTATAACATGATAAATTCAGGCAAGTTTTGAATTTATGTACATTATGAAATCCAACATTTAGTTTTATTTTCAAAAACTACAATGAAGAGTTCTGAAAATCAACTGTGAAATGGAAGCTATTCAAATAGTTACTAAAAATAAAATGGGTAAAAAAATATTGTGGTTTATGCACACCCTAGCTTAATATTCATAAATGCAATGGAGGGGCTTAAAAAAGGAAAAAAAAAAACCATGAAACAATGTGGATGAATCTCAAAACATAATGAGTGAAAGAAACCAGACAGAGAGACAGTCTGCTGGATGATACCCTCGTGATGGGTCCCCAGTCATGCAAAATACAATATTCAGATATGGGAAGGGGAGGCAATAGCAGGACTTGTGAGTCTGCTTCTTTGAATAAGATTTTTTTTTAAGATTTATTTTTATTTATTTATGCATATAAGAACTGGGGTGTAGGCCAGAATGTGTGGAGGATAAGAGGATTCACCAGAGAATGAGTGGGGAGCAGAACAGGTGGATGGACTGAAATACACTGCTGAGGGGAGCAGCGGGGAGACAGGAGAGGTCTGCTGTGCCATGTGGGTAGCTCCCTGGCTGGGGATTGAACTTGTGCTGCAGGGGCTGCCAATAGCTTTCTAGTGCTGAGACTTTAACCCCTGTGCCACCAGGGAGGCCCCTGATTAAGATTTTTTTTGTAATTACTAATGTGATTCCCCCCCTTTTTTTCTTGTTATTTATGTTTTTTTCCCTTTCTTTTTCAATGCCTTCATGAGAACGCAACAAGTTTAGTAAAGAAAAGAGAAAAAGGAGAGAGAGAGATACTGCATAGGTTCAGGGGGCAGAGAGCTGCAGGGGTTTTTCATTTCGTTTGGCTAAGATCAAGTGTTTTAAGAAACAATAGAGATCACTTCAGAAAGTCGATGTATGTTTTGAAGGGAACCTGTTGCTTCTGTAGCTTTTTTGAGTAATTTTCCATCATTAGTCTTTATATTTCCACCCCCACCACCCCCGTCCAACTCAAAATACAGGGTGTCTCTGCTCGCCAGGACACGCCCTCTCACCTCCCACCCTGAGGCATCGTTGCCCTGATCTCTGTCACCACAGATGTAGCCTGTCAATTCTAGAACTTTATAAAAATGGATCCATGAGTGGCCTCACTGGTGGCACAAAGGGTTAAAGTCTCAGCACTATGAAGCTATCAGCAGCCACTGCAGCACGAGTTCCATCCATGGCCAGGATGGCCAGGATCCATACCCACATGGTGCCCCAGACCTCTCCTATCTCCCTGCTGCTCCCCTCAGCAGTGTATTTCAGTCAATCCACCTGTTCTGCTCCCTACTCTGTCTCTGCTCACCCCCCCATCCCCCTGTACCTCTGGCCTGAACCCCAGCTCTTGTATGCATAAATAAATAATAAAATGGATCCATGATTCATTCTCTTTTGTCTCATACTTGCTTCACTCAACGTGATGTTTTTGAGGTTTATCCATTTTTTTTTGTTTGTCAGTGGCTTATATAATTTTTGAAATTTATTTTTTGGCTGAACATTCTTCCCTGTGTTCATATACCCTCACTTATTTGTGTATTCACCTGTTGAGAGTATATTTCCAGCAACTGGGTTATATGAATGAAACTGTTGTAAACACTCTTGCACAAGTCTTTGTGGGAATCCATGTTCTCACTTCTTGGATAAATACCTGAGAATGGCATTCTGGGTCATAGGTATAATACATTTTTAAATTAAAATTTTACATGTTAAAGCAAAAAGAAACTAAAAGAGAGAAAATCCTTCCTAATGTCCTGAACTTTGGTGGATTTCTGAGTGTCATCTGCTGCATTATTTAGACTTTTCTTCTTGGCTGGAGGCTCGCCTGACTTATGGGAATTTGAAATTGCCCTTGGCATTGCATGTGGCAGCACAATTGTATAGAAGCTTTTGTGAAAGTTTTTGTTTCCATGAATGTTGGGAACTGCCAAAATTAAGAATTATGTACTCTGAGTGAACTTTCACATAGTTGAATTTGGTGTTACCAGGTGACAAGCTCAGGGCTTAAATAAATAAGAGAAATCAAAACAGGAGTTGGCCTCCACCACCCATAATCCTCTCCCCAGAATGTGGCCTCAGGACCACCTGAATGCAAACCACCTGGGGAGCTGACTGGACAACCTTTAAAACATGTATCTCAGGCCCCTTTTGGTCAAAGATTTAAAAATCACTGGACCACTGACTCTCAGCTGTGACTACACATAAAATCACCTACAGAGCTTTCCAAATCGCTGTGCCCATCACACCCTGGAGACCAATTAAGGCAGATTCTCTGGGCGTGTACACCAGGCATCAATACTGTTCAGCTCTCCCTAGGTGGTTTCAACGATCGGCCAAGGATGAGGACTGCTGGTCTGTTTGGAGTCATGTTTAGCTGCTGAGAGCTCCTACCCATAACTCCAGCTGTCTGTTGTCCATCCGCATCATTCAGACAAGAAAGCAAGAGGGAGGGACATTTTCATTTCATCTGTATAAAGAAACAGTAAACAAAACTCAAGTGGACTGCCATCATTGCTCTCCTTAGTCTTATTTCCTTGTAAAAATCACACATCTTATAATTATTTGTGAATAAAACAAAAGTATAGCTTTAGGAAGTTTAGGTTTTAAGTGGCAAAAATGAAATCACCATTATAGCATTCCTAATAAAATAATAAGTAGGTGAATCATCGCCATAGTCCTCTTCCTTGTGAACCTTATTTCTGAATTGACACAAAAATCTTTGCTGAACCAAAAAAGCAGAAACCAAAAGCAATACCACATGGAACCATGCTTTGTTTTCAGCAGGTTTTCTGCATGAGATTTTAGCTTTCCTGGTATCATTATGGAGCCCCTTACCATGATGAGCTTTTTATTTTTTTAAAGATTTATTTTTATTTATTTAAGCATACAAGAACTGGGGTGTAGGCCAGAGAGGTGTGTGTGGCGGGGGTGGGGAGTAGGGAACAGAACAGGCAGATCTACTGAAATACACTGCTGAGGGAGCAGCAGGCAGACAGGAGAGGTCTGCTGCGCCATGTGGGACAGCTCCCTGGCCTGTGCTGCAGTGGCTGGTGATAGCTCCATGAGACTTTAACGCCTGTGCCACCAGGGAGGGCCCTTTTTCCTGTTTCTAATTGCAACACTCTTTGTCATGCTGTAGGGTAAACGGAAGTTGTCAGGTTTTTCCACCCTTCCACCATTAGCATCCACGATCAACACCTGCAGTCTTACATGCATGCTTGATGGTGAACACCTGGAGGCTAAGGCTATAAGGGCGGCAACTCAGAGAGCAGAGAACAGAGCGAGGCAGCAGAGGACGTGTGAGGGCAGAGGACCGTGCATCGGAGTGTAGAAGAGACCAGGAGAGAAACAGAAGCCAGAGAGCCCAGAACAAGTGAAGATTCGCTGGGAGCCTGTCAGCCTTCTGGCCCCAGGCCTCCCTGCCTGCCTGCAACTGGTTGCCTCTCTACAAGTGCTGTAGAAAGATCATTAAAAGCCTGAAAAAGCCACCGAGGGCTCCAGACTCCTCCTTTACCCATCTGCCCGGATCATAGAAAACGTGCTTTGTGCCTCGCTGGCACTACACGTGTCTTCAGTCCAACAGTCCACACTGATGGACTTTAATCTTTGGGTGAAATATCATTCCATTGCTGGAGTGCAGCTGGGTGACGACATCAGCCAAGCTAAGCCACCCATTGCTGGCATGCCAACCAAATACTCTGGTCTGGTATTCACTTGGATGAGGAAAAGCCTTTGAACATCCAGGTAAGAATCCAGGTAAGAACATCCAGGTAGCTCTTCTCCACAAAGTACCGCAATTACCTGAACCTGCTTGGAGGTCACCAGGCAGAGCTATTTGAAGTAGGCAGCTTCATTTTACTCATCCAAAAACTTGGTCACAGTGGAGACAGCTCCTTTTTTCTTTATCTTCTTCAAACGTGGTTTGAATTGTCCATGGACAAAGCCAAAGCAGCCACTGGTTTGTGGTGACCCTCCCAGTTAATAATGTAAAATCTTTTGATAAATTCCTCCTTTATTCTTTTTTTTTTCTTTGGTGGGCACAGAGTCTAGGTCACCTTTGCGGGACCCCCTTCATCTGTGTCACCGTGACAACCTCTTCTCTTGGAGTTTCACAGGACATGGCCTTTGCCGCCTGCCCTTTAAGTAACCCCTGTCCATCTACGAGGCTGCTGGCTTCCTGCCATCTTTTCTAGTACATTTTGCACAGATTCTAATTGGCATTTTCTTGGCTGGGAGTCAGTTTATTTTCTTGCTACCTTTTCCAGTTGTGTTAATCATCAGAGGCCTTGACAGTTGGCAAAGAGGGGCTGAGGTTCTGATCTGTCACATAAAATCTGCGGGATGAATATTTTCCTCTAGGAAAGAGAGAAAGTGAAATTCCATCCAGACCCACCCTCTTTCCAAAACAATAAACATTTCCTGGCTGCCACGATCCCCCTAATCATTTAAAGCAGTACAGTTGTTACAGATCGGGCAGCTGAGCTTTAGACTTGCCTGGACCATCTGTTCTAATATTTAGTCTTTAAGAAGATGATTTAAGTGCCTGCAGTTAGCTGCAGAGGGTGGGTGCCCTCAGGGAAAGTGTCTGGGTACAGTGTCCCAGAAAAACATCCTCTGAAGACCCTAAAGGGACTTTTATTTTGATCAATAATGTCCCTAAATACGTAGGTAATAATTATGAATTGTGCCCCATTGGTAACTGAAATGAGATATAGTAGAAGAAGAAAGACAAATGGTTTGATTCCTCCTTTTTCCATGAGGCATACTTTCCACTGTTGAGGTGCCTCTTCTCTAAAGTGTCAGGTAAGGGCCTCCCTGGTGGCGCAGGAGTAAAGTCTCAGCACTATCAAGCTATCGCCAGCCACTGTAGCACAAGTTCTATTCCCTGGCCAGGGAGCTACCCACATGGCACAGCAGACCTCTCCTGTCTTGCCCACTGCTCCCCTCAGCAGTATATTTCAGTCAGTCTGCCTATTCTGTTCCCCACTCTGTCTCTGGTAAATCTTCTCACCCCCCACACCTCTGGCCTACACCTCCTGTATGCTTAAATAAATAAAAATAAATCTTTAAAAAATAAAAATAAAGGGTCAGGTAAAGGGAAAAACTTACACAGCGTAATTGTCATGAAGTAGGGTATCCTGAACTACTGACCCTGTAGAGGTCAGTTTTATTTAGTGAAAGTACTCGTGGAGCTTCAAATTCTTATTTCCCACTCTGTTTCTGGGTCTGAGATATTGGAAATAATGAAGTACATTGAATGCTACTTCCACAGTCTTGACCACAAGAATGAAGACTTCTAGTGCTGTGTAAGGCCAGTAGGATATCCTAAACTATATACAAGCAATATAGAGATCAACAGGTATAGCCCTCACTCAGAGTAGGGGATTTTGTGTGCTCTCATATTGCAGAAATATGTAAATCAGCTCAACCAAATGTCCATTGTGAGAATAAAAGCAAGGTCAGTGGGAAAAATCTATAATGCAACAATTGGTTATAATATAGAAAGGATTTCTAACAATAATGTATCCCAAAATGGATTTTCCTGCCTTTTCTGGAACAAGAATTAGCTAGCAAATCAAATCTGGAAAGCAGAGAAAAGGAGCTGAGATTCTCTAATGAGATAGGTACTTGGGTGTGGGATTGGATTGTGAAAATGAACGCTGAACACATTATACCTTAAAATTATATAAAGGAGGGTCTTTGCTGTATGTAGGAACAACAGGTCAAAAGAAGATAAGCAGAACTTCCTTTTTTCTGTATGTTGTTGAGAAAACCTATTTTTAATTTGACTTCCATATATATTAATTTAAAGAAAAGATTGGATCACACAGAGTCGAACATGTAATGAGTAACCAGCAGCCTCAGAGAAGAGATTGGCAAAGGTGAGGAATAGAATTTAATCTATAACATGAAGTAATTTTATCATGCCCAACAGTACTTTTCCTGGTTTTGATGTTTATTTAAAACATTACATTGTTTTATTGTTTGCAGAGTGTTTCAGTGTCTGTGAGGTGAGAGGCGCTCCTAGTGTCATCAGAAAGGTTTGACACTCACACCAAGCCTGCAATCAGCAGTGGTTTAAAACTTCCAAGGCCACATAGGGCTACGTTGCTACGTTACCTGGTGAACAGAGAGCTCTCTTGATCAAGGAAAAGGCAGTTTCCAGGAAAAATTCAGGGGAGGATTAACATACAGATCCAATAAAAATAATACATAATAGATGCACACACATTTCCTCCTACTTCTGACACTTTTGCTCACATCCCCACGTTTCCTTGGTGGTGACAGTGTTTTATTTCAAAAATGACATTTTGCAGACTTACTTGCAGATAGAGGCGACCATGTGATGTAGCTTTAACCGAAGAACTGTAAGTGGAGTGAGTCCCTTTAATGAGGACTTCCAGGAAGCTCTACGAAAGGGTTAACTAGGCTGAGAGATTCATTTTGCTTTGTCCTTTGCTTTCTTTTGTTAGAGAGAGGGATGAGGTGAGAGGGTAAGAAATGGTGCAGTAGAGTTAGAAGGAATCTGAGCGTCTGATGGTGCTCTGTGCTTACATGCTAGTTATGGCCAGCCTGCTTCTAGACTGCTCTTATGAGAGAGAAAAATAAGCTCCTAATTTATTTAGCCCTTATTTTTCCTTCTTCTCTCAGCCAAAAGCCATCTCTGAAAGATAGACATGACTCGTCATCATGGTCCCCATGACGTGTACTTTCATTTACTTTTTTGTTTGTGAGAATCAGGATTTATACTTGTTCTAACAACCATCCATTCTCTCTGGTCCAGTGAGAACATGTCTCTTAATAATTCACTTTCCCCAGAGAACGGTTTCAATAACAAATTTGTGAAAAAAGCAAGAAGAAAAGAATTTTTCAGGCATACGGGGTAATCAAAGAGCAGAATGATTTGAACACATTTGCTCTGGTTTTAATGGAATGGAATTTTTTCCCCTAACTCCTGAAAAACATCTGTTTGTAAATGTGACTATCTCAGTTTCTTATATAGCACATATCTGCTTGGGAGAATTTTTATCAATTCTGAAATCTACCTCTCTGAAGAACTTTATTTTAGGGAGTTCTCTTCATCCTTGTTTCATTTTTCCCACTGTCCCTTTCTGTTCTACCCAATACTCACAGACTCATACAAGCATTTAAGCATTTGCTATACCTTACTCAGATGCATGCTGTGTATTATGGAGGAATCCACAAGAACACACACTGAAAACATGTCTACTCATTTTGAGGGTGCCATGGATCTCTGCTGCAAAGCTTATGTGGCATTTTGTACAGTCAAGGTAGAAAATATTTGGAGACCCTGCCAGTACCTGCCCAGAAGAGCAAGACCCTAGATCCATGCTAGGGAAGGTATCAGACTGGCCAGAGGCCTTGTGACCTCTGAGTTAAATTATGAAAACAACCTAAGTGCCCCCAAGCAGGTGACTGGATCAAGAAAATGTGATCTATATACACAATGGAATATTACTCAGTCATCAAAAAGGATAAACTTGTGCCATTTGCAACAACATGGATGGAGCTGGAAGCGATCATGCTAAGTGAAATAAGAGAAAGATAAATACCAGATGGTGTCACTAATATGTTGAATATAGAGTAATTAAAGTAAGAGTCAGCTAAAGACAAGACAATGATGACTAGAGAATTATGGCACAAAGTCGGGGTGAGGTAAAAATGAAGAGTGAGGGAAGCACAACGGACTTTGGTGGTAGAACATGTATGTGGTGGTGGGTGTGCTGCAGTGGATACCTGACAAGGATATCCAAATATTGCCCCAGTTAGAATAAATAATTTACAAAAAGGAAATATATTTTAACGCATATTACTTAATCTCTATTTCCAAAGTAGAAATGTTAAGCAAAAAATTCTGCCTTTTGTACCCACAAAATCAACTATTGAAAGGAATTGATAAGGAATTGACAGTAGTTCAGATAAATAATCTTCTCCTCCCACAAAAAAAGTTAAAACTCAGAGTGGAATTTTTAGTTGACAGTGAATGTTATGTCTAAATGTTCCCCACAGTTAAGCAAAAGTGACAAGGAACACATAATGATGAGGATAATGATGACTTAAATTCATTGATCTTTTGGTACAGGCTAGATAGAGTCTATATTGAATATATTTATGACTCATTTAATAATAAAAAGTAATAATGTCACTCTATCCTGTCCTTTATAATCCATATCCAGATAATACTCTGCTAGGGTAGGTGACAATTTTAAAAGGCTCAACAACCTACTTCCCGGGGAAGAATGACTGTTAGGGAGAGGTCAGAAATGGAATGTCAGATCATGTAAGAGAAATCATAACCCAGTTCTACTTAATCCAATAAGAGCAGCTGATCGTTAAGTAACCACAGACTCCATCAACTTTAAATATCTTTGAGATGTGTAAATCTCCCTGGTCGCTGTATTTTGGAAATGTTACCTTGACACTGGCCCAAGCAACCACAGTTATTTTCTAAAAATGGCAGTCAGAGGCTTCTATAAGTAGTTCCAGGCAAGATATATAAGCGAGACTTTTCAAGTATACCATAGAAGATCCTCTTCAAAATTTCTGGGACTCTGAGTGATTGAACAAGAAATTCATATTCATTTTCTTGATTCGTTGGAAAAATTGTCTCTGTAGTTAACCTATTTACAAAGACATAGATTAGGACCATTTGTCTTGGCTCCACCTGTCAGCAATAATCAATAAGCTGTTTTAGCACTCAACTACAGAAAAGATTTACACTTTCTTTCCATTGGAAAACATTCTTTGAAATCCACACGGTCATTTTAGGATCTGCTATAAAGACTTTTTTTTTTGGTACCATTTATAGAAATAGAAACCCAAGCGCTGAATATTTCAGGCGTGAGATAATAATAATAGAAGAGAATTACTCGAATCCAGTCATTAACACATTCAAGTGTTCAGTCTGTGGGATTAGCATAGGCTGTTTTTAGAGTCTCAAAATTATGCATAATATTAATAATAGCCATAATATCCTAAAGAAAAACACATATAGATAGAATTTCAAGGTTATTGGTGAGAGAGGACTTCAGGATAATTCAGTCAAGAATATTTCAGAGTCTATATTTTTAGGTACTGTTATGTACTAAAGTACATGTATGCATTATGCATCTATTTGATAAATTTATAGGACCAGCTCAACAACAAAAATAATTCTAATTATTGTGGAGATAGAATAAAATGCTTGATTGCCAAGGGGTCATTGCACAGCTAAGGTTGATGAGTAAGTAGTGAAGGGTAACTAGTATCATGTGGCCAAAGAATAAACAAAGCAGCCCAAACTGGAATTCTTTTTTGACTTCTAAAATGCTCTAAAGACTAAATGAAGCAAGGAATTAAAAAAAAATATATGGCTTGAACAATGAGCAACTGGATAAGTAGGAACATTTTTCAGACCTTGATTTAAGACCTCAGTAAGTGACTAAGTCAGGACAATTTGCTGAGTCACATTTTTCTATTTAAAAGTGAAGATGTGAGAATACCCGATATAATGAATATGCTCTTGATATGTCTTCAGATCATGCACCTACAGGCCTGGAGACATGTTCTGGCTGTTAAAAAAAAAATGCTTAGAGGTAAAGACTAATAAAATATCCTCAAATTTAACTTAGCTACTTTTTGTGTTGAAATAATTCTCTTACATCAGTATGTGTTGCTATTGTTCTAATAAAAAGATGACAATAACTGATGTCTGTCTCAATAACTTTCTTCTAGGGGTTGCCCTCCCTCATGGTGATGAAATAAGAGAAAGAAGAATTTAAAAGCTGTGCACACCTTACTCTAGGTATGATATGCATATCATTAAAGTATCAAAAGATTAAAAGGGCTTGAAATGATGTGGAAAAAAATAGGGTAAAGGCATCTGTGATTCCTCTCATTCATTGCCCCTAAGCTAAGCCCCTCATGCTAGTCTCTGTTTTGATAAGAACTACACAATGAGGAATTATTAAAAAAAAAAAAAAAAAAAACAAAAACAGTGAATTGGCTGGTTAAATTCCACACAGATATTTTTCAGAGACCTTACACTATTCCACAGGAAAGCATTTTGTCCACTTAACTAGTATAGAAGAACAGATGGAACAAAGTGACATTAATATATATTATTAGTTACCCTTTATGGGGAAAATATTTTCCCAGCAAGTCAGATTTTAGTAAACACCATAAATCAAAGACACCATAATGTTCCTTCAAAACTGTCCTTAAGCCCTGTTGATAGACTGGATATTGTAGAATGGATTAATTTCTTCCACTGGTGCTTTATTTTGGTCATCTCAGTCTATGTTCAAAAAGAACTCACACAGTTCAGCAGGAGCAGGGAAAAATACAAGTCAGCTCATGAAATGATAAGAAATATAGAGGGTTTTTTTTTTTCTCTAGTGAAACCAGGTTTCTTAGATCTCTATTAGAATCAAGCAAAATGAATGTTCACTCAATTAAATATCAAATTTCTGGGAAATAGACTTTAATATCATTTTTTAAAGTAACTGATATTTTAAAGATAAGGAAGATATTAAGCCCATGCAGAAATAGAGACACTTGAGTTACCACTATCAAATTAATAGCATTTTCCTATGTAGCAATATCAAGATAATTTTTATATGAAAGCAGGAACTATTCATTTTATCAAGCAAATGCTAATTTCCCAATTAAAATAGGTGTGTATTTTCTGATTTATTCATCTATTCTAACACTATTTTACCTTTAATTAATTTTTGAGTTCTCATACCTTATCTGTGACTCAGATAGCAAGTTTGTCCCTCCTTGGTACATTATTAATAAATACAGTTAAATACTTCAGGTTTGATTTATAAGAGCAGAAGAGAAGTAGATTATTTTGATCTTCTTTTTGATAGAATCTTTAAGTCCTGTTAAGTGACGTGATCGGAAAGAGCAATGTTTGGTGAAATTTTAGAGATGGACCTTAGTCCTGATAACAAATAAATATGTCCAAAGACTTGATGGCATTTCAAACAGAAATGTGCAACTCACTTGGTTGTTATTAAAAAACTGACTACTGTCATATATGTTTAAGTAGAGAATGCTTAATGTCACTTTTAGTCGTGCTTTGATAACACTGAAGATGCATCACTCTTAATGCCTGATCCAGTTTTTTTGGAGGGAAATTTCTCTATTTTTTTTTTTCAAAGGAAAATTTTCCCACCTTTGAAACTTATGCATGTATAAACTCTTGTGAATTTTCTGTTGCTTTTGTCAATCTGTATGTCATGTTCCCATGACTATTCTCCTTGACCTTTGAAGAACAGAATAGATTCTGTTGCTCTTGAAATTCATTGTTAGGAATTATAAAATTCTGGGTACTATTTTTTTTAAAGATTTATTTATTCATGCATACAAGAACCAGGGAATAAGCCAGATGTGTGGGAGGGTGAGAGAATTCACCAGAGACAGAGCAGGGAGCAGAACAGGCAGACTGACTGAAATACACTGCTAAGGGGAGCAGTGGGCGAGACAGGAGAGGTCTGCCACACCACGTGGGATTCTCACCAGCCAGCCGGGATCGAACCCATGCCACAGAGGCTGCAGACAACTTCACATCACTGCACTCAACCACCGGCGCCACCAGGGGAGGCCCCTATTCTGGGTACTATTTCTATCTTGGGTCATCTCCAACTGTCCATGCTTATGACCATCTCAAAATGAAAATTCAAGAAAAGCATCATCATCTAAATGATTTTTTACTCCCAATTTTTCATGTACTCTACCATGTACTGGGTGGGGCCTCCTATTTCAGAATAATGTATTATTGTGATGTCTAATGTAATTATCATAAAATCACTTTGAACACAAGTCTATTTCAGAACACGATAGTGGGCAAATATAGAACTCTGTAGGAGGGGATGTTCCATGCCTCCTTTTCCCCTTACACAACACATTTTATTTTCAGTAGACAAATTAAAAAAGAAATTGGCGGACAAGAGTATATGGCAGTGAATAGGAAGGAAGATATTTAGACCTCTGTGTCTGGCATCTATTTTAAGTCTGATGTGATACCATTTCTGCTTAGGCAAATTTCTAAAGAAGGAAAAACATTTTTTTGTTAGTTCAGACCTGCAAAATTTAGCTTTGTAAAACAAGTCTCAGTACTCATTTTAGGATGAGGGTCATCTGTTTGTCTTAGAAAGATTAAACAAGCACATTTAGACCTTTGTTTTCAAAGACTTGTTTTAAATTTGTATATTGCAGTAATCTGGCTTATGAAACATGATTTCCAATTCAATTTAATCAACATTGACTGTGAACCTAATAGGCAGCAGCTTGCTGGTAAGAATGTGTTTTCTTTGTGGATAGAGAGATTACTCCTGAATTCTAGGAAATAATTTCCTGGAGAATGTAAACATACCCACCTTCAATTATAAAGCAATTTATTTCCTATTACAGATGCAAAAACAAAATGCCTTGAATTAAGCACAGTGTATAACTAATACTTAAGATTATGAAGAAAGGCCTGGATATAGGAAAGGAATCCTACAGCATGAAGAGAAATTTGAAATAAACCCACAGGCATTTCAAGAGAAAGGAGAGCTTGAAAACCTACATGCTCATGGACTAGAATGACATGGTTAAAATAATAGAGAATGGAACTTTCATGGGGGCATGCTGACTGTGGGAGTCCTATTCACATGCCCATGAGTTGTACCTACTCTCGTTGACTTTGGAAATTTTCTATTTTTCTAAAATCATTATTTACAATTGAGCACTCTATGTGGGAAAATGAATGCCATCTGTTTGACACTAGCTAATTTCTTTTTCCACTATATCAAATTATATTGCCTTAATTTGTGCTATTTAGTGACAAAAACACATTCAAATCCGGACATTCTGATTTATTTGAAAAATGAATTCTTTGAATGGCATTTTAATGATATAGACAAGATGTGATAGGTATGGGGAATGTACCTATGTCTGCTGGGTGTTAATAAGGGAATTAAGACAATAAGCTCTCTTTTTGTTTACTCAGAGAGTTTTTTTTTTTTTTTAATGCCTGTCTGCAGAATGAGTCTGTTAAAAATCATATCCCCAATCAATTCCAGAGATTCTTATTCAGTCATAAAGGGAGGGCTGTTTTCTAATTGTGGCCAATCTTGTCAGGAAACTCTGAACCAGAGATAACCAGAGATCCTATGGCCTACATTTTGAGAAGTCTTATTTTTAGAATTTCAAACAATATGATTTTTTGTGACTATATAAATAAAACATTTGTGTTAATTGAAATAAACCCCATAGGGACTATTCTGAAACTGTTGTCAGTGTTTGAGTTAGCACTTGACTTGAAAAGACAAAATTATCTGGGCCTCCCTGGTGGCACAAGGGGTTAATTCTCAGCATTATGACCGCTATGGCCTGAGTTCGATCCTTGGCCAAGGAGCTGACCTACAGGGCGTAACAGACCTCTCCTGTCTCTCCTGCTGCTCCCCTCAGATTTATTTCAGTAAATCTGCCTGTTCTGTTCCCCACTCTGTCTCTGGTGAATCCTCTCACTCCCTGCACCTCTGGCCTATACCCCCAGTTCTACACAAAAGAAAAACAAAATAAAAAACCTGGGGCAGACTGGATTAGAGTCTCAAGTGCTCCTGAAAGGATGGTGCTATGTGCTACTGAAACTCCAGCTGGCTTAGTCCTCCATTCATATGTGAACCCATCTCCTCTGGAGTCCATGTCTCTAACAGGAGAGAAAGAAATGTAGGCCAAACACTCCAGGACATAGATTTCAATGATGCCTTTGTGGATTTGTCCCAAAAGCAAGAAAATAGAAACAATTGGGACTACATCAGATTAAAAAGCTTCTGCAAAGCAAAGGAAATTCACTAGAACAAAAAGACAAACCACTGAATGGGTAAAGTATTTGCTTATCATGCATCCAGCAAGGGACTGATAACCAAGATCTACAAAAAACTCATACAACCAACAACAAGAAAACAAAAAAACCCATTAGAATGGGCAGAAATACTACATAGGCACTTCTCTGAAGAAGACCTACAGATGGCTAATAGGCACATGAAAAATGCTCATTGTCACATGTTACCAGAGAAATGCAAATCAAAACCACAATGAGATACCACCTCACACGAGAATGGCCTAGATCAAAAAGACCAGAAACATCAGGAGTTGGTGAGAATATAGGGTGACCCAGAGAATGTAAAGTGGTTCAGCCCAGATGCGAAACAGTATGGAGATTTCTTAAAATATTAAAAATGGATCTGCCATATGACCCAGCAATTCAGTCCAAGGTACCTACCCAAAGAATACAAAACATGAATTTTGAAGGAATATGTACACTCCTGTGTTCATTGCAGCACTATTTGCAATAGCCAAGCCATGGAAACAACTTAACTGCCCCCAAGACAGATGAGCAGACTAGGAAGATGTGGTGTATATACACAATGGAATCCGACTCAGCTATTAAATAAGCTATTGGCATTTGTGACAACCTGGATGGAATGGAAGGGAATATGCTAAGTGAAATAAGTAAGGAGGGAAGACAAATACTGGATGGTATCACTTATGTGTGGAATACAGAGAAACAAAGCAAAAAGTCAGCTAAAGTCAAACGAAAACCAAACCCTAGAAATCTGACTATAAAACAGAAGTCATTAGAGGGGAGAGCAGGAGGGGAGAAACAAATGGGGAGGGAACACATGGACTATGGTGGAGGACTGTGGGTGTTTTGATGGAGTGTGTGGCGTTAGTCACAGCACCCGAAGAGGGAGCTTCTATACCTCTAAATCATATACAGCATTGTAAACCAATATTACCTCAATAAATAGTGTTACTGCAAAAAAAAAATATCAAATTGTTATTTTTAAACATTTTTGAGCATAAACAACTATCTCCTCTTTTCACGGCCTGCTTCCCCACAGCCTCCCTGAACCACATGAATCTCACCTCATGACTTTTAACTGTTCGCTCAGAATAGTAGAGTATTTATCAGCCACCCCTACAAAGACAATCATGTTGGTTGAAAACATCGCTGGATGATTTTGATTTACTTTTCTTTCAAACATAAAAATATCCTAAAACTAATTTTGGGTTTTCTAGACTTTATTTTCTCACAAAAGAGTGTTTTATTTTTCTTATCAAAATTAGATTTGCCATGGTAGTTATAGGTTTGTTTGAATCTAAGAGTTTGGAAAAAGTCAGTTCTTGCAGTTACTTAGGGAAGAGAATTGTGCTAATTTGTCTAACATTTTTGAATGAGCAGAAAAGTAATTCTAAATATTATCCTCACTAAACCTTGGTAACATGCATGCATTTTTGCATAGTGATCTTGTAGGAGATAATTTTGTCTCCCTATTACTAGCTTGTGGAACTGAGAAGATAAAATTAAAGAAAACATCAAATTATGATGCACATACATGGACTTTCTTACAATATTCCTGGCATTTTTAGAGAAGTTAATAACTACCATTATCACCAAATTGCAGACGACCTCAATTATGTGTCAATGGATTTGTCAAATTAGGGACTGCCCCTGTAATTAGTGAGTTTGAAAAATGACACAATGAGTGTTATTGTCAAGCAGAATTAGCCAAAGTAAAAAACAGATGGAAATTTCAAAGTGGATGTTTTTGACAAACAAATGAGCTACATGGTTTCGTGGCACAGAGTCTAATATTCAAGTCAGCACCGCTGCTTAAGCATAAAATAACTTTTTAATTTTGTTCTGATTCAAAGTAAATGTAGTTACATATTCAAAATAGTACCAAATTGGCAACACTGGCAACATTTGCATTGCATATTTCAGCCAGTTGCAGAATAAGTCAACTGTGGATATATAAAAGGTAGATGACAGTGAATTAGTGAATGCAAAAAAATCTAAAACCGTGGAGTCCATTCATTCACTTATTGATTCAACCAATATCAGGCAAGTGTTGTCTATGTAGAAGATAGTGTTTTCAGCAAGAGCTGATATAAACAAGAATAAAGCATGACCCCATGTAGTGGTGGAAATACCCATTTGGGAATAACCTGGGGGAAAAAAAAAACTGTCTTCACATCTAGCTGAGGAAGGAGGTGCAATCAGTTCAGAAAACCCTCAAGTGAGAGTTAATCTGCACTCATCATAGAATGTGCTGGGAGCTGTCCAGCCTAGTGGCACGGGGAGTTTGCCCAGGGTGTTCCTGGCATAGCGAACAGCACAAGAAATTGCACCCATATAAGCCAAATGCTTTCAAAGAAATGTAAGAAATTCTGTGTTGCTAAAGCTTAAAATATCAGGAAAGATGGGCCAGGAGACTCGAGCTGTTACAGGACCTTACTTGCGAAGGAGCCAGCAAGTACCATTCCTTAAAGGGAAATTTAAGGTCAGAAGAAGTTGTGGATATATAGGGAGGGACAGAGAGTTCCCCTGTACTTGTGGGAACTTTCTGTTTCTTCCAGGTTCACCAGTTACTCAGAGTGTTATCCTGTTTCTCTCCAGCAAGCTTCTATAAATCATGGATTGTGAACATGGGCAGAAATCCCACTACAGGTGGTCCAGGTCCTAGAAAAATGTCTTTTCCTTCAATGTGGTTTCATATAATGTTGATCAGAAAGAACAAACCCAGAAAGATACTGAACTAAACAATGTTATTAGAGAACCTCATTATTTGTCGATTCACTCAAAGTCAGTTTCCAGGATCCTATGGAAGACACAGAAGACGTAGCCTGTGCTACTACTTGGCCTCTAAGAGCTGAGTAGGTCTTGTTGGCAGAGGAGAGTGTGGTCAGTGAGCAGGCTGGATTCTTCAGCTGGACCCTTCTTTTGGTTCTGGACCTTCCATTTTCTTGGTTTCCCACAGCATCTTTGCCCTCTCAGCTTTATTCCTTCTGTGGTTCTCGTCTCCAAACTTCTTTATCCCCAAGGATTTCAGTGTTTAGAAACTACACGACTCTCTCCTTCCTTATTTTGCAATGTGTAGCACTTAGCTGCCTGCTATGTGAAACCAAAACAACACCCCTTTTTATTTTTAAATTGGGCTATGCAAATTCAATCCTGTGTTATGACTCTGGCGTCTTCTTCAGCTAACATCCTTGGGGACATTTTCAGAACACAGAATTTGTTGCTCTAATCTGCTTTCCACCCTATATTCTTAGCAATGGGTTTGGGTTTCCTGATAAGAGAAATAATTTATGAACTATATGTGGTGTTGTCTCATGAATGAGCCTGAAAGCAGAGGATTTTAGAGTCAAGAGTCATGCCAAAGGCCTCCCTGGTAGCCTAGGGGTTAAGTCTCTCTTGCAGTCACTACTGAGGTCTTAGTTCGATCCCCAACCAGGGAGCTGACCCACATGGCAACCTCTCCTGCCTCGCCCACTGCTCCCCTCAGCAGTATATTTCAGTAGATCCACCTGTTCTGCTTTGGTGAGTTGTCTCACCCCCCTTACCTGTGGCCTATACCCAGCTCTATTACCTAATAAATTAAAATTAAAAAAAAAAGAATTATGCTACGACCTCCCTTTGCTTCTTATATCTTAAGTGTATCCCCCTAGATTCTGATTTGTGGGTGTGCGAGTCTTATCTTAACAAATAGATTATCTTGTTTTCAAGGACAGAAATATGTCTTACAAGTCACTTTATTTTTCCCTATTTTTCTGTGCCTAAATTCCATGGACATAGGAGTTAATTGGTAAATCTTAACTGCTTCACTAGTATCCCCTCTTTGTTATGTGAGCCAATACTACCATAATGCCTTAAAAAATAAAATTCTTGTAGCATTTTATCATTAACTTTCAGCGAAGGAAAATATGACAGAAACGTGCAAGTAAATGATTAGACTAAGTTTTTGCTTTTATGTTAATGCCAGGAGATGAGTTTGTTTTAAGCTATACTTTAGATATTTGTTAAAAGAACTTAATTTTTCTTTCCTGGGAAAGTTTGGACTCCTCATGTCCTTCCTATGTTTTATCTCATGCCAAAAAGCAAATAAAATATTGTAGAAATTATTTTCTTTCACTTTTACTGTGATGGGCAAATGGGAATCAAAGACAATTGAAAAGTAAATTCTTATAAATATAATAAAACTATTAAGAAATTAGAATGTAAATGCATTCACTAACTCACTAATTTCACCTTAACTTTTTGTTTATTTTCTGACCCATTTAATTGGAGGAGGGAGGATGTGTAGGCTTTGGAACATTTTTCTAAAAAAATCACTGATTCCTGTAAAACTAAAAATTGACCAATGGGTGGAAAGCAGGTATGCAATGGAAGTCATTGAATGTGGACTTGGGAGACTGTATTATCTTGATGAATTAGGCTGGAAGACTTATTCATTTTCTCCTAGCCTTTGACTATTGAAAAATATAAATATAGAAATACCTTATGGATACTACATATTATTTCACATCTATTTCCTGGAGAAAGTCTAATCTGTTGGCAAGGAAAGGCATGTGTATATTGTAAAAAGAAAAAAATAGCCCACCTTAAAAGACATATTTGCCTTTTGAGTCTCACTGAGTCTGCATGCTATCCCTAATTTTATTTGAAAATCTAGAAGGTTGTACTCAATTCAAAAAAGTCAGAAGTGTACTTTAACTTACAGATAATTAAAAAATGATTAAACATGTATTCACCAGCTAAATTAAAATAAGGGAGTGTAAGAACAGTAGAGGTTTTGCAACTAATTAGGCTAATTTAAAATCCATTACTTAGCTTTTAATTAGACAAAAAGAGAAGGGAGTGTGAGACTTCACTGTTATCTAATTAAGATGGAATTTTGAAACCGGCAGTTCCAATAAAGCTTGATGTAGAATGTTATAGTTATCACTTGAAAATAAATTATTTAAGTAAGTGTTGAGAAGTATGGTAAAATCAAATTTGATATTTGTCTTAACTAGAAAAAAAATGTATCATAATAATGTGCCAAAGTCACTAATTGGCATTTTGTAATGAGTATACTTTCATTATTTAGAACTGCTATGAGAGAAGAGTGATAGCAAGTTGCACAGCTGCTTGATTTTATAGGGAAAATAAAATGAATATAAAGAGTCCAGTTAATGTCATGTACCATCATTTTTTTTCTGCATTAATTTAAAAATATTATTTCATGAATAACAATCACTGAGAAAAGTCTGTTGTGTGATGTTTCTGCTTGCTTTCTCAATCACCCTCATGTGTGCACACACACACACACACACACCCTCATGATTAAAAAAATGATTCAGTCCTTTCTGAGATTTGGCTTAAGTCTCCTAAATCTTTCCATTTAAAATCTATAAATATTGTACATTTACAAATCAATAAGCTTCTATTTGACATCTTCAAGCTGTGTTGATGGGAAAAGAACACGAAGAAAGAAAGTTATCCTGTAGTTGCTTGCTATCGAATCATATTTTTATCATCATTCATGTGATTCTTTTTATATGCATCTATTCCTGAGCTGATCTTAATCAGGTGAATCTGAGTCACTACTGTTAATGTCAAATGAGGGCTGAACCTTCAAATTCTGCTTCACTATACATTGAGTATGTGGTTTATGGATAAAGCTCACTCTTTTTGCCTCATTGTGTAGTAAATTCTTGTTATCAAACTATAATATACATAAATAAAATGTTCAGAAACAAAAATACAGTTTTTCAAACTCTTTATTAAAAGCTACATAGCACAAGTCTAACTGATAAGGGTGAACTGGATGTCCTGACATCCCAAGACTGCTGCCAGCCCTAGCTAAACTCAATCTCTGATTGAACGAAGGTCATCAACTTCCCAATTTATTCTTTTATAAGGGGCAAGTGGAAGTTACATCACAAACTTCTAGTTTTTTAGTAGTATAAATGTTATAGGACAGGGAGAGTTGCTCTACAACATAAACACGAACAGTTATAAAATCATTAGAATTGTGTGATGGGTGCTTATGACCTATATCAAGACCAAAAGAGAGTTGGACAGATTGTTGGGGGGCAAGAGGATGCCTTGAACGAACTCCACAAACACAGGTTTGATGGAGTCCACCTCCACCCCAGGACAAAGAGATCCAAAACACCAAGGAATGCAAATCCCATAATGCCACCAACACCAAAGGGAGAATTGCTGGGAACTGAGGGTGGAGTTAGCAGCCAGGCTTGGAATAAGACCAGAGACATGTGGCCTGGAGTCATTGGGTTTTAGCTGGCCTTCAGTGTACTCTGGGGGTCCCAGCTTAGTGCAACTAGTAGGACGTTGTTCCCCAATTATCTCTCTCTCTACCTCCCTGGGTTATTCCACTTTTCATTTCCCCTTTTTTAAATAAACCCTTTTTGACATTTTTTGTGTGTGCCTGCAGTTGGGTCTTATAAGTTCCTTTGAAGCACATGGGTGCAGACCTGCCCTCAGGCCACCCCATTCCACATTGGGGTTGCCCTGTAACAAGGACAGCAGTTGATTCAGATTTTCAGGTTAGCAGATAAGAACTTTAAAATACATATAAGGGCACCTCTTTGGTGGCGCAGGGGTTAAGTCTCAGCCCTACGAAGCTATTGGTAGCCACTTAGGCCAGAGTTCCATGCCAGGCCAGGGAGCTACACACATGGCGCAGCAAACCTCTCCTATCTTGCCCACTACTTCCCTCTGCAGTGTATTTCAGTAGATCTGCCTGTTCTGCTCCCCACTGTCTCTGGTGAATCCTTTCAGGCACCCATGGCCTGCACCCCAGTTCTTATATGCATAAATAAATCTTAAAAAGCCATCTTAAAAAAAATTCTAGATTCCCCAATAAAATTCTTTGAAAAATAATAAAATACATATAGTAACACACAGAAAAATGGGAGAGAAAGGAAAAAATGCACTTAAGAGATGGGGAAGTGGAGAATATATTCAAAGTGTTACATATCTGTAACTGGAGTCCCAGAATGAGTAAGATAAATGGTAGACAAATAGGTAATATCTGAAGGGAGAAAATGGAAGAATAATATTTGAAGATAAATGAAAAAATTTTTTTACTTCATTGTGTTTTTTGAGTTTCAATCACAAAATAGTCTGAGGTATGAAATGATGACATTGTTCAGGTAACTTAAAAAGGCTCTTATCTGAAACATCTCCATAATTCTTTTAAATATGAGGTGAATCTTAGTTCAGTGCCTTTAAATTTTGTAATGAAAAAATTTAAAAATCAATGGGATCCCAAGGACCTTTGTCCTGAGCTCCTTTTGTCATTTATGAGGTCTGAAAGGATTAAAAGACTTGCCCAGGGTGGTTTTATAGCAGATAATGCTTTTATTTTCCATTTTGTTCTATGCATGGATACACTGTCACAGTTCTGCTTACCAATATGACCCAATTAGTGGGGGGAAGAAGTAGATGTTTTCTCTTTGATTTTTCAAAGTACTCAGTTATGCACTGAAATAAGAAAGAGGATACTTTGGAAAACAATTTCCAGGAGGTTCCATCTACCTAAATTGACGTAAATGACAATTATTACAGTGTTACCAGTCAGTTCTTGGAATCTACACCTTTGTTCTTCTCCTACTACATAATGCACCATCTTATCATTTCCCCATCCTGTTGAATTTCTTCCAAGTTCCATCTCATTTCTCATTCTATCTCTATAAATCACAGTTTTAGACACCCATCAGATTATCAGATATTGTGTCCTCAATGGTTGCCTCTTCCTGAGTCAGAATGCAAATCCTGGCTCTCTAGTCCTTACAAGTCCTATTACTTGAGAACATTATTAATTTCTGAGATAGTTTCTTCATGTGTGAACTAAGGATAATAAATAACACCTACTCAATGATATTTCACTTTATTTATACCATTCTGTGTTTCTCAAATATTTACCATTAACAATTATTATTTTTTTAGATACACAAAAAATTATGAATAAGCAAACATTTTCTACTTGTGGTAGGTGTTATGGTAATTAAAGCAAATAAAATCATAAAACACTTAGCAAAGGACAGCAAAATATAGTCTGCAGTCGAATGCAGTTTGCAATGTATTTCATCAGTTTATTGGAACAGAGCTCTGTATTTGTTACGGAGCAAAATGATTGCTTCCCAATACAAAGCCAACAGTAATAAATAGTTGCAACCAAGTCTGTATAATTCACACAACCAAAACTAGTATCTGGACCTTTATAGTTTGCAGGCCCTGACCTAGAACACTGCCTATCATAATGGCTCATAGGGCAAGCTGATGATAGCTGCTAGGTTCAGACTAGAATAGGGAAAATCCTCTGAGGCTCCTGAGATAAGCAAATTCCCATGGGGATTAATCAAACACCCCCAGGACTAGGGGCAAGAGGGCTTTCCTGGATGAGGGCAGTAAGATAAGGACTCTGAAGCAAGATGTAATTCTGGACACAGAGACATTAGACAAGTGAGTGAGACCACTGAGAACTAACCAGTCACATAGAGACTCTTGAAGGGGCTTCAGAATAATCAAGGAACAGAGGTGTATATTCCCTGAGTCCAATTTCACAGTGTCTTCCCAGTTCCCTGGCCTGGGATTGCCACTTTATTTCTATTCCTTTTCTCCTTACTAAACTTAACCTTTGAGAGGTTCGGTGTGGTAAAGAAAAGGGGAGCCAAGCTAAGTTTCTCGAAGGGTGGGGGGAATTTATTGTGCCCCAGGGGGGATTCACATACCCAAGGTGGGGGTCGGTGAAGCCAGGGGGAGGCAGGCTTTTATAGGGTGAGGAGAGGTCAGGTGGGAGACTGGGTTTGCATGGAGGGAAAAGATTCTAGGGTGGGAGGGGTTCATTGTCTGAATTTGCTAGGCAGGCTTCTGCATTCCTGCCCCCAGGTGGGCTTCCTGGTGGGCTTTTGCATTCTGGCCTCCTGCATAACTTTCAACCTTGTACCCAATTCTCTAAACAAATTAGCCTCTTTTTTCTTGCTTGCCTGAGCGTCAATGAAGCTCCTGCTGCGGCTTCTTGATTCACCAACCTGCAGTGGACTAGCCCTGCAGACTCAGCGCTGCCCCTGCAGCCTTGGATCCTTTCCTGGCTGGGGAACTAGACCTGAAAACCTGAAATTCTGGTAACAATAACAGTACATGTTTTTTAATTGCTGTGAATTAGCTCTTCTTACCAAACAACCTGGAATCTAGAGTTCATTATTTCTCCTTTCTGATGAGTTTGATTGCTATCAGGAAATTAAGTATGTATATTCAAATTTTATGAATTCTACATTAAGAGAGCATTCTTAAAATGCTGGTACTCCAATAGTTAAAGTAAAGAATAGAGGAAGATATACATCTATCTATCTATCTATCTATCTATCTATCTATCTATCTATCTATCTATCTATCTATCTATCTGTCTATCTGTCTGTCTGTCTGTATCTATCTATCCATTCATCTATCTATCCAGCTATCTATGTCTCCCAGATATTTTTTATGTGTATATATATATATATATATCTTAAAGATTTATTTTATTTACTTATGCATACAAGAGCTGGGGTGTAGACCAGAGGTGTGGGCTAGGGAGGTGGTGAGAGGATTCACCAGAGACAGAGTAGGGGGCAGAACAGGCCCCCTGACTGACTGAAATATGCTGCTGAGGGGAGCAGCGGGCAAGACAGGAGAGGTCTGCTGCACCATGTGGGTCAGCTCCCCAGCATCAAGCTTGTGCTGCCGTGGCTGGCGGCGATAGCTTAATAGTGCCGAGACTTTAACCCCTGTGCCACCAGGCACAGTATAATATAATATAATATAATATAATATAATATAATATAATATAATATAATATAATATAATATAATATAATATAATATAATATAATATAATATATATATTGTGTGTGTGTGTGTTTGTGTGGGGGTAGAGGCAATTGCATATTCTTTCTATTTGAAATTTGTACTCTTTTTTTTTTTTTTTGTGGGACCCTCGCTGGTGGCCAGGGATTGAACTGGCAGCCTCACAGCCCAGTGCTTAACCACTGCGCCACCAGGGAAAAATGAGAAATTTTTAAAGGAAAATTATAAAGGAAAATGAGAGGTTAAGACACGATGAATGGACAAAGCTGTCTAAACAGAGAGCTTCAGAAATCATGACACTACTGGAAATAGTGTTTTAGAGTGATTCCTATGAAATGGTGGATCAGAAATGTTGTGCCCAAGGTCAGCAGACTCGGGGAGCATAGCCTCCAAGAACCCAAAGACAGCTGATGCAAACACAAAAGGGAGTTTATTTCAGACTCGAGTCCGGGTTCACGGCACCTACCAATGCAGTGGCAGATACCAAGAGCCCCGAACAAAGGAAGCAGGGGTCTTTTAATAAGGTTAAATTATGCTGGCAGTTACTCATTGGCTACAAGGATGCGTTCTCCAACTTTGCCAGGCTATCATTCTAAGCTGACTGGCCAGGCCAAGATGCAGCTCCAACCTGCAGCTCCAATTACAGCAAGTTCTCCCTCATTGGTGACTGAAGAGTAAGGGTGGAGTGAGGGTCGAAACTATCTCTGGAATGCAGTTCCCCAGCAAAACCAAAAATTCTAAAATGGCAGTTACACACAAAATGACAAAGCAATGGCTAAGAATACTTATGCTTGGTTCCACAATAACCAATATGGAGCCAACACATGAGTTATTGTAATAATAGTTAACACCAAGAGTAAGTGAGGCAGGCAGCATTCCTGGGTCTCTGACTGAGTCAGAGTTTATATGTAACTTTTTCTTTGGTCTCAACAGCACATCGTTTTAGGTCTTTGTGATCTGACCATATCTATTTTCTTTTCCTCTCTCCAAATTCTTTTTCCTCAGCTTATTGAAGTGAAATTGTCAAGAATTGTTTCTGCCTCAGAAATAGCATTAGGAAAGAGCTTGCACATGTAAGGCCAGAGAAAGCATACAGAAAGTGAGAAAGTATCTTTAGCAATAATCCTTTTGCTTCCTCCATCTTTCTGCTTACCTCATTTTCAAAGCAAAAGCCATTTAACCCATTTCCATGGTTCAACCCATAGCAGGTTCCAAAATCAGTAGCCTCTTGAGAGAGGACACATGTACCCTGAAGGGTTTTAAGAGATTTTCTTCCCTCAATTGCAGTTCATTTAGTATCCTTGACTACGAATGGCAAATTGGAAAACAGAGTTCAGTTTGTCTTGCTAGATCTTGTAGAAATTTATATGGAGTCCAATAGCATCATGGAAATAGGAACTTGATCCCTTTGGGGCAAAATTGCAGGATAAACTTCAATAAACTCTTATCAGTTGTGTTCCCATCAATTACCTTACACAATGATCAGCTTTATGGCACGTAGTTCTGCTGACTACCTAACACTTCCCACTCTGGAAGTTTCACCATTGAGAATTTCATCTGGTGAACTTATTATTGGTAAGCAATTGACACCTTCTTATAAATACCAAATAAACTGAAAAATAAAAACAACCAACCAAATAAAGCCATTCATCATGCACACAAAAAGCACAGTTCCCTATGGCTTTGACATTTTCGTGTCAAGGAGGTCAGTGTCATGACATCTTCATAGCCCCAAACACAGAAAATCCAAAATTTCACAAAACCTAAGCACCCAACTTAACTAATGTTATAACTGTGCTAAAACACACTGATCTCAGAAAATCAAGTGTAAAATAAGTAAGTGAATAAAGCTGTGCCATGATGGAGCTAGAAAATGGCCATGAGGATTCAAAGGATAAAAAGAGTCTAGGACATACAATATGTTTGCTGACTGCAAAGCTTCGTCCCTGTAGTGTGGGGAACTGGTATGCATGGATCAATCCATCAAAGGGATCCATCAAAGCGTGTCATTTGCAGTAATGTCCCCCCTTTGTAACATAAGTTTAAGATGTCTGTTTTCATGAGGAACCACTGCATCTTACTCTTTTAATAGTTTGAATGAAAACACATACATCTCTTTGAAACCTGATGAGAGAGGCCTTGCAAATCAGGAATGTTGCCTCCAGCAGGGATATCAGCAGGGCAGGGTGATAAGAAACAGTTGCAGCAAATCAAGGTCTTTCTATTGCTATCTGCCCACTTGGATTCTGTTTCCTTAGCACTGACGGCATTTTCTAACCAATTGAAAGGCTTGTGTATTTGTAACAGGCTCGTCCCCAGGGAAAGGGGAGGTTCCAGGTTCCCTAGAGCTGGGAGGGAGGAGAAGAGACTGGAGTGGGAGGAAGCAGACCAGAAGGAGACCTGGAGGAGGCACCTGGAGCAGAGAGACAGGTGAAGAAGCTGCACTTGCTTCTCAGCCTTGGACTTGTACAAGGGCAACATGGAAGGGGAGGCTTGAAACAGACGTGGATGAGAGACCTGCTGGAAGGTGAACAATGGCAGAGTTTATCTTGATTTTGTTCTTTTCCTTCCAGACTTATCTGGACTCTTCTGCTCTTTTTCTATGGGTCACCAGGAGGAGGTGCCGTAGACTTGTGGCTGCTTTCAGGCGTCAGTGGCCCTGCTTTGAGCCAATCCTCTTTAGCTGGGCACTTACCCATGAGAGGTTGGGTAACTTTGGTTGCCTGATTTGGAAACGATGTTCTTTGTCTTTTCTTTGTTGCACAAATTGTATTACCATTCGTTTCCATTAAAGGTCTTAATCACTAGAACGTATATGTTTCGATGCAGCGAATGGCAGAAGCTATTTAGGGCGGGCAAGTTTGGGGTTCCTGTGGTACCCCTCATCCTGCCCTTTAACATTCCTTAAATTCACTTTATTTTTCACACCTGAGCTGTCTCAGACCTTTCTGTGATGCTTAAAGAGTAAACAGTGGGGGCAACCCAACCTGTGTGCTCTTCCTGCTATTGATGCTGAGCCTGTTCCCTGCTTGCTAGGGAGGGGGGCCAAGTTCAGAGTAAGGTAAATGTTATTCTTTGTTTTTAGTTATGGGCAAAGTTAAATGTAAAATCAGATTTAGGAGCAGAACCAAATAGAAGCTATTTGAGCAGGGGACACCTGGACAGTGCTGGTTCAACAGATCTTTCCTGCCTTGCTTCCCTAAGAAAAGGCACATGGGCTGGCTGGCTGACACTTAGAAGTTACCTTCAAGCAGAACAGAAGCAAATTAATGAAGCCAGAGGAGGTATGGAAGCCATTCCTTCACCGGGCATTTGCAATCTGCATTTTAATGAGGCTGAGTTTAGAGGTGGAAGAAACTTTAGGTTTTGGTGACACCTTTAGTTATAGCCTCCAACCCTTTTCATCTTGCAGGTGAAGCTGAAATTGTCATTTGGCTTTGCTTTTGAGAGGAGAGTGGATGTTGTGTTGAGAATAGACTTCGCCCAGGGCAGATACAGGGAACTCTATAAGGGCGTGTGATTGGCGACTGATCCCTAGGGGTGGACCAGGAGCTGTGAAGCACATGGGAGACGTCATAGTCAAGATATTTTGAAGGTGGCCTGGCAAATTGCATGAGTGGTGAGAAGGCAAATGCATCATTAATGTGAAAGTCATCAAAGTTGTGAACTGCCCAGTAGGTGTTGTTCTTTGGGAAAAAGAGTGTGGGGAAGGAGTTGAACTTCTAGCCCATTAGCAGACTTTGTCAGGGGGCAGTATACTTTCTGTTTCATGGTTTCGTTGTGGGGAGAGGATGTCCTGAACGACCTCTGCAAACACAGGTTTTATGCCTCCATCCCCTCCCCAGACCAAAGAGATCCAGCACACTAAGGACTGCAAATCCCATAATGCCATCACCACCAAAGGGAGGATTGCTAGGAGCTGAGGGTGGGGTTAGCAGCCAGGCCTGGTATATAACCAGGCATGTGGGCCTGAGGTGTCCTTGGTTTTTCGCTGGTTTCCAGCGTGCTGTTGGGGTTCTAGCTCAGCAGAACTGGTAGGATGCAATCATTGTATCTCGCTCTCTTTCTCCCTGAGTTATTCCTTTCTTCATTTCCCCTTTTTGTCAATAAGCCTTTATTAACCTTTTTGTGTGTGTCTGCCATTGAGTCTCATTATAAGTCACTTTTAAACATGCAGGTGAGGGGCCTCCCCGGTGGCGCAGCGGTTGAGCGCTGGGTTGCGAAGCTGCCCGCGGCCTCTGTGGCGCCGGTTCGATTCCCGGCTGCTTCCTGGCCACCGGAGGAGGATCCCACATGGCGCGCAGACCTCTCTTGCCGCCCGCTGCTCCCCTCAGCAGTGTACTTCGGTCCTTCTGCCTGCGCTGCTCCCCACTCTGGCTCTGGTGAATTCTCTCACCCTCCTGCGCTTCTGACTGTACCCAGTGCATGTATAAACAAAACAAACAAACAAATAAAATAAATAAATAAAGCATGCCTCTATTAAAAAAAAAAAAAAAAGTTTATAAAAAAATAAATAAATAAACATGCAGGTGAGGATCCACAGTCAGGCCACCCCATTTCACATTGGGTTGCCCTGTAACAGTTCTAACTATCATGATTGGTTTTCTTTAAAGATTTATTTATGCATACAAGAACTGGGGTACAAGTCAGAGGTGCAGGGAGGTGAGAGGACTCAACAGAGACAGTGTGGGGAGAAGAACAGGCAGACTGACTGAAATACACTGCTGAGGGGAGCAGCGGGCGCGACAGGAGTTGTCTGCCATACTATGTGGGTCACCTCCCTGGCCCAGGATCCAACTCATGCTGCAGTGGCTGCAGATAGTTTCATGGTGCTGCATCGTTTAACCCCTTGTGCAACCAGGGAGGCCCTATCATGATTGTTTTAATTTGCTTTCTTGAACTCTTGGTCTACCTTTCCTAGCTCTGACATCTGGCACATTGGAAATTCTGTGACTACGTCACAAATGTCTCCTCCGTGCAAAGCACCCCAGTTCTCCATTCCTCTAAAGGCAAATTATCCACACCTCTGAGATCCTGGCCCCTTCTGTAACATGTCAGTGTTCTGCTTGAGGAATATGAGGCTCCAGATGGTGTGAAAATCTCCAGCATGATATAGTCAGAAAAGAGTTTAGGGGATCCATATCTCTCACATCTTTTGCTCCCTCTCTTTTAAGGCAGATTAAGTGTGGGTGAGTTCTAGCAGCCTGGAAAATACTTGGTTTATATAAGTCTGCTCTCCACTGAAAGTTGGAGAGTTTAATGTCAGAACTTATAATTTTATTCAAGCCCATCATTATTTACCAAATTTGCTTTTTATTGATTTATGACTATTATATTTAAATTAATCTTATCAAAGTAATTGTTGCTTCTGGTTTAAAATTGAAATGTTAATAAACACACATGCAAAAGTGGCTGCCCCTTCCCCCATCCCACCTCAAAACTGGTCACCTGGCAACCATTTTCATTATCCTTTTGTCATCTGCTTGGAAGAATCTTGAACAAAAATAAGCATACATTGCATATTTTAATACACAAAACTTCAGCCATTTTATCTACTCTTCCACTGCTCAACTCCCAATAATTTGCTCTCCTTAAACAATACATAGATATGCAGTGCTTTTTTTTTTGTTATTTTAACTACATAAAAATTACTGCTGAGCCTTGTAAATTAAAATTATAAGTTATTGCACATATTAGAATATATACATGAAATGTACGTATTTCATTGACTTTCTGAGAAGTCCTTGAATCTTCTTCATCAACTCGGAACATCCCTTTTAAGACTTGCCAGATACACTCATCTGGTTAATTATTTTTTTCCTGAAGACCTCTTGATGGAGCCCGCTGTCCATCTCCTATAATTTGGGTTGATTGTATTCCAGTCCTGCTTTCCCAGGTGTGTCTGGTCTCTATCCACGAGCTCCCTCTGCCTGGTCCTCCTATGGGTTCACTGGTTTTGCCTTTCTTCAGTTTTATTGATTTGCTTCAGTGGAGTATATTTTCCAGCAATTATCTAAACAATAGGAAGAAAGCATTGCCAGATTGTAATTTATAAGAAATTTGGTCATTCAGATGACCAAAATATACTTGGTCTTCATCCACAATCCCTGATTCACAGCTCCCAAAAGCTATGCAATTTCTCCAGCATTCAGAGACTTGAAGATGCCTCCTGTTAAATTAGTGAAAGTAACTTTTTCAAAATACCTTAAGATAGCAGCTGGTTTTCAGGGAAACAAACATAAATAGAGGATGGGACGTTTCGTCCAGTCCCCTGATTTCCAGGGAAGGAAGAGGAGCTGGATGTTGAGTTCAATTGCCTTGGCCAATGCATTAATCAATCTTGCCAAAAGATTGAAGTCTTCATAGAAATCCAAAATGGAACCCAAAGAGCTTCCAGGTGGTGAAACCCTGGAGAATGGGGGAGAATGGAATGCCAGAGAAGGTAAGCATCTTTGCTTCTTTCCCCATGCCTTGCCCTACATCTCTTCCATCTGACTGTTCCTGAGTTACATTTTAGTAAATCAGTGGTCTAGTGAGTAGCAGAAGGGTTTCCAAAGTTTTGTGAGTTGCTCTAGCAAATTAATTGAACCTGAGGAGAGTGTCATGGGAACATTTAACTACAGCTCGTAGATCAGAAGCACAGGTAACAAGCAGGGCTTGCAATTGGCATCTGAAGTGGTGAATTTGGGAGATGGATCCCTTAACTTGTGAACCTGCTATAACTCTGAGAAATGTCTGAATTCTCCAGTTCTCAGGCACTCTGCTGGTGTTGGAGCAGCCACACATATTCATGGTAGAATTGGGCTGTAGGAACTCCATAGAGACAGGATGTTTTTGATAGTTTGCAGGTGTGAACACTTTATTTTACCTAAGGCAATGATAAATTTGCCGAGATATAGTCTTCTATGATATAGATGGTATTTCGACTCACAATTTTGAGGGCATTTATGCTGTATCTTCAGAAACTGTTGAGATGTTCAAAGCCATTTTTGCTTCTGGTCTTCTGTGTATGTGCTAGACCTTTGCTTTAATCCTATCTTGCATTTATGTTGGGCATGTGAGAGAGCAGTTGAGTCTCACAGCTCTCCCCCTGACTTCCAGTGTGGCTTTTTGCGAGCAAGGGGCTCAGCAAGACAGAACAGGCAGGTTCAACTTGGGAACTCTGGGCCAGCTTGTGCTGGTGGCTTGGGGCTTTTCTGGCTAGCTCCTACCTGGGGCTTGTAGCACTTTCTTCTGGCTTTTAAGTGCCACAGGTGACTCCTGATTGGACCCTGGTTTCAGCTGTGTGGGCACTCTCTGGGATAGGACAAATGGCATCTGGCCATGTGTCAACCAATAAGTTTTCTTTTCCTATACTCTCTTCCAGGTCTCCCTTTTCCTCATTCCCTGGGTGAACAGATACTGTTTTCAGGCCATGCCCTGCATTTTGAAGTACATGGGTGAGGACTCACCAACTGGGTCATTCCCAGTCTACCTGGTTTACCTCTTCAGGCATACTGTTGCTACATAACTTTCCTCTAACTTCTTTTCTATCATATTGCCATTTCTTATCCTTATTTAATAAAAACATTCAGGTAATTCGCTTAACTTTCATTTCCAAAAATTTTATTCTAGTTTACTTTTTATTAAATATATAATATACATATAATAAAATGTATGTATCAAGTGTACATTACAGCTTGATGATTTTTTTAGCACTGGACACCCATATCACAAGGACAATATCTAAGGAAGAGAAATTATCAGTAACTTAAGAAACCCTTATCAGTTCTCTTCCAATTCCTTATCTCATATTCACCCCCACCTACCCAGCTAAGATCCTGAATTCTAACAGCATAGATTGGCTTTATTTCTTTTAGTTATTGACTCTATAAATGTAATTGTATAGCATGTGTGTTTCTATTACTGGTTTGTTTCATTTTGCTAACATTTTGAACATGAGATTTAAAAAAAAAGCCCAAACTATAGTAAGTTGTAGGTTGTTTATTGTTTAACCTATAGAAGGTGTATATGTGTGCAAACGCATGCTTGCGCATGTGTGCATATGTGTTAATGTTGGTGAGCATTACCACGTTAGCATAGTGCTCGATTTTTGGCTATTGGAAATAGTGTTGCTCTTAAATTCAAGCATATGTGTTTGGTGAGTGTTGTTACTGGAGAAATGGCAATCTAAACATAAACACTTCGGTATTTTTAATAGATTAGAAATGAAACTAGGGCCTCCCTGGTGGCGCAGGTGGTTGAGTGTAGCACTGTGAGGCTGTCCACAGCCTCTACATTGCGAGTTTGATCCCAGCTAGTCATGGAGATACCCACATGGTGTGGCCGACCTCTCCTGTCTTTCCTGCTGCTCCCCTCAGCAGTGTATTTCAGTCAGTCTGCCTGTTCTGTTCCCCACTCTCTCTGGTGAATCCTCTCACCCTCCCGCACCATCTGGCCTGTGCACATGTGTAACAGAAAAACCAGAGATGATGGATAATCACTGGAGCTGGTGATATTGGATCAGGCAGGGAGAAACTCGGTAACATTGTTGGTGCTGGTAATGTTCTGTTTAGTAAATTTACTGATTTATTTGCTGGTGTTCAATAAGTAGTTTGCTTTATAGCCTAAATTCATACTATATATTAGGTATCAAATTATATGAAATTTAAAATAAAATAGGACTGGATTTGCTGCCTTGTAGTGTTTCATTTCTTATCCAAAACTCGAATGCCATGCATTGTATTACCAAGATCTTTTGATAATAGCATATTCTCCAGTGACTCAGCAAAACTGGATCACCTTCAACAATTTTGAAAATTCTTGAGATGTTGGCTTTTGTCTTAAACATGCATGTCCTAATCTATCCTGCATGTTGGGGGAATGCACTTTAATTTTCTCCTTTGTGAGCAGCAATAGACTTGTTCCCACTGAGCCTTCTTTAATGTAACAGAAATCTTGGGAGGGTACACCTTTATATCATTTAGAAAGTCACAATAAGAAAAAATTAAAATCAAAATTTCCTCCACGTACTTGGATACTCTATGATATCACTGGAATACAGGCTCACTTTCTCAATAACCCAGAAAACATGGGCAGATCCCCTGATTCTTATAACCTCTGGCTTCAGAGGGAGCACAGCAAAAGGGATTCTTGGTCCTGGTAAACTTTGCATCAAACCAACCTTGAAGTCTACTTTAGATTTTTTAGATGCATTTTTAGGGACAGAAATTAAGCTCAAAAATCAGAAGCTGACAGTGTTACCATAGTGGAATGCAGACATTAAAGCCAGTTTGGTTTAAGAACACTGATTTATGCAATAGAAATAACATTAATGCAATATCTAAGAACAATCATCTCTGACAAAGAAAGTCATAAAACTATTTCTCAAGAAATTTCACTCCCCTTAGCAAGAGAACTAGCTTCAACTTGTTGGAAGTTAATTGAAAGTCCCCACAGATAAAACTGCATTGAAGTGAATGGCCTTCAGAACATCAAAGAGTTTCTGAGTTCCTTAGTTCTTTATGATGAACTTGCAGTCCATTTGGCATCCTCTGGTATTTTTTTCTTATTTAATTTCCGATGCTTAATAGTTATTTCTTAAGCATATCATATATTATTGCATTGCACTCTTACTCTCATAAACATTACTCATTTTGTTCCCATTGTGTATGTTTACTTTTTAATAAGATAATTTCATTTTTAAATGTTTTCTTTCTAGACTTTTAATGTGTACATGGAAAATTCTAATACATAATTTCAATGCATGTCCAAATGAATCCCTTTGGATTCTACTGTAGTCATAACTGAAAGCAACTTCGAAAACTCTAAATGAGTTTTCTTTTTTTGTTTTTTTTTTTAAGTTTTGATCTATCATGGTTGGCTTTGTCTGATGGGCTTTCTCCTTACACTTTAAAACATTCGGCTTGGATATAAATTTGTTTTTCTATATCAGTTAATTTACATACAAATTTCACTTCTAC
Source organism: Talpa occidentalis (assembly GCF_014898055.3). NCBI lineage: Eukaryota > Metazoa > Chordata > Mammalia > Eulipotyphla > Talpidae > Talpa > Talpa occidentalis. Next base: position 128,929,151 of record NW_023605083.1, on the reverse strand, counting down.
CCCAATCCAAACTGCTGTCATTTATTTTGGTCTGCATTCCACTATGGTAACACTGTCAGCTTTTGAATTTCAAGCTTGATTTCTGTCCCTAAAAGCAGCTAAAGCACTTTTGTCTTTGAGCAAATGGAGTCCTACTTTAAAATGTTGATGTCTCTGTGCTCAATGGCATATTCCCTGTATTCCTTTTATCTCATTCTACATTCTACCCCATACATCTTGAGAAGAAAGAAAAAAGCACTGAATTTGCCAGTAAGACTTTGAAAACGAAATACTCTCAAACTTCAGGAGATTTTATAATCATAAATTTTCTCATCCCCCACCATCCCCAAGGGGATGAAGCACATATTATTATTCCATTAAGGAAATGAAGACTTTCTGAGCCAACCAATTCTCCCTTTAGTTCCGTCCTCCTATTTCCATGTTCTAAAACTTTTTCTATATAAATGGTATGAAAACCTCATTAGCCTTAACCTTGTGACTTGCAGAAGATTTCGAAGACTCACTCACCATAGGGACCAGGAGGAGGAGGGCCATTGTGGAAATAAATCATCTTAATCTGTGATTTTCTCTCATCAGATACAAGGGCTTTGTTAAAAATGGCTGAAAGTAACTCTTCTATGAAAAGTTTCTCCATGAAAACAGCACTTCTGGTTTTTCAGATGTTGTTATAGGGCAGCCCCGATATTGAACGGGTTGCCTGGCTGTGGGTCCTCACCCGCGCGCTTAAAGGGACTTATTAATACTCCACTACAGACACACACAAAAGGTTAATAAAAGGTTTATTTACAAGGGAAACGGAAATAAGGAAAATGTTCAACTCAGGGAGAAAATAGGGAAATAAAGTCTTTAATGCGTCCTACCCGATCTGCCGACCTGGAAACCCAAAGGCACTCTCAGAGCTGGCCGGACGCTGAGAGCTGGCGGAGAGTCAAAATGGGGGACCCCCCCAAAGCCCACGTGTCTGGCTTTATACCCATCTGGCTGCTTAACCCCACCCTCAGGTCCCAGCCACCTTCCCTTGGGTGGTGATGGGATTTGGAGTTCCCAGTGTCTTTGGCTTTGGCCTGGGGTGGGGGTGGAGTCCACAAAGCCTGTATGGAATTAGCTTTAGGACATCCTTTTCCCCCTAACAATTCCCCCCTTTTACTTTATGCCACCATATCCATGGTGATGAAGATCGACTATACGGATGTTGGGTGACTACAGATAATATAGAAAATAGATCCAACCTCAACTGGAATGAGGTACTGGATGGAAGACATAGTTTAGGGCAATGAGGTATCTATTTCTGATTTGAGTTTGTCTTATAGTATATGTGGAACCAAGCATAAGTATTCTTAGCCATTGCTTTGTCATTTTGTGTGTAACTTCCATTTTAGAATTTCAGGTCTTGCAGGTCTTGCTGTCCCAGGAAAGACTGCATTCCAGAGATAGTTTCGGTAATTGGAGCTTCAGGCTGGAGCTGCATCTTGGCCTGGCCAGTCAGCTTAGAATGATAGCCTGGCAAAGTTGGAGAACACATCCTTGTAGCCAATGAGTAACTGCCAGCATAATTTAACCTTATTAAAAGACCCCTGCTTCCTTTGTTCGGGGCTTTCGGTATCTGCCACTGCATTGGTAGGTGCCGTGAACCGGACTCGAGTCTGAAATAAACTCCCTTTTGCATTTGCATCGGCTGTCTTTGGGTTCTTGGAGGCTATGCATGCCGAGTCTGCTACCTTGGGCACACAGTATATGGTCTACCAAACATTAAAAGTTCATGAAATAATAAAAAGTAAAAATACCCCCTAAGTGTATATACTTACATACATATAAATTAAAATAAATTTTGCTTTGACACTTTTATTGTTTTGTTTTATGTATGTAAGCATATATACTTATGTACATATAAATTAAAATACATTTTGCCTTGATGCTTTTATTTATTGTTTTGTTTTATGTATGTAAGTACATATGCTTTGAGGGTATTTTTACTTTTTATTCTTTTATGAACTTTAAATGTTTTGTAGACCGTATACTATAAGACAAACTCAAACCAGAAATTGATACCCTGTTGCCATAAACTATGTCTTCCATCCAGAACTAAATATCCCAATTGAAGTTGGATCTATTTATACAGAATTAAGTGAAGAAATTAGAAAATCATCTAAGAAATGTACCTCCCCCAACCTCATGTTAAAAAAAAAAAAAAAAAAAAAACTATTTGCAACAACAGCTGTACTCTTCACCCAGCTGTACTCTTCACCCAGTTGACACCTGACATAGCACAATGATCAAAACCAGGAAATTAACACCGACACAGTAGTAACTATCCCACCGACGAATGTAAATTTTGTTAGTTTTCCACAGATACCCCTTTTCTTTTCCAGGATCCACTCCAGGATTACACATCACATTGACTTACTGTATCTCCTTGGTTTTGAACCTAGAACAGCCAACTCTCAGGCTTCCCTGACCTGGACACACTTATCAGGACCAATCAGTTTCTTTGTATACTTTTTATCCACTTAGGTTTGCCTGATACTTTCTCATGTTTTGCTTGAGGCTTTGAGTTTTTGGCAAGAAAACTATGGGAGGGATAGTGTGTCCTTCCTTCTGTTTTCATGGTATCAAGGGTACATGATGTCACTGTGGCTTACTTGGTTAGGGTGACACCTGCCATTTTTTTCCACAGATGTAACTACTTTTCCCTTCACTCAGGATAGCAGCTTAGCAGAGATACTTTGAGACCATGCAAATTTACTGTTTCTCCTTAAACTTAAACCTGTGATTTTAGCTATTTTTATGTTTTATATAACTATACTATATTGATATGAAAATGCAGATCACATATGCATTTATATTTTTATTTTATATAATTATTTTCTGATATCTTAAATATATAAATAGAGCTTTTGTAATATCTCTACAGTAATAATAATTACTGAGATAACTACCCAGTGATGGCTTTGTATTTCCTTCATTGCTCCTACATTTGTTGCTTTTTGACATTATTTTTTTTTTATTGGGTCACGTTGGTTTACTATACTGTATATGATTCATATATATATAAATGCAAAATATTGGCAAATTTATGGTAATATTTATGTAATAAATAGTTCTGTTTTATTTATATTTTTCACTATAAATGATGAGGTTGACAACATAATATATTTGAATTTAGGTCAAAATAAATTGTATTTAATGTCCAAATTTATTCCATCATTCAATAAAAATGTATATATCATTTTGACCTTCAATATATAATGGACATCATTTGGGTTGCAAGCAAATTTAATTTGTCCAATCATACACAGTTTACTTATGGAAGTTTCTTTTTATTGGTACTTTGCTGTATGTTTTTGTGTAAGTGGGTGTTGAATTTTATCAAATGTTACACCTATTTACAAATTTGCTTATCTAAACGTATGTACGCATTGCATTTCATTTGGAAAGTTATACTGATTGATTTCTAAGTCTGTTAATACTTCTGATCCACTGAAATATTTCATGTTTTTCTAAGGGAAGTGTTCAGTGCAAGTTACTTTTATGATCTGATGTAATTATTTTGAGATTAAGTCCATTATTTCCCTGATCTTCACAAGTGATGTTCTAATTCTTTAGAAAAAACCCAAGGCAGATTCCTATTTGTGATGTGTTAGATGATTGCAGTAGCCTAGAGCAGTCTCGACCAAAGTGTGTTCTTTGAACACCACTGACTCCAGGGAATGTTTTGTGAAATATATCACCATGGCCGGAGAAGTTCATGAAACACCACATACTGTTTCTGATACTTGGAGTCTCACAATGTACATTAGCAGATTAAAGATTGTTATAATTCCCTGCAAATACCTGCATTTATCCTTTGTATTCAAGCATATCCTAAATTTATTGGACCATGATCCATGGAATCACTTTCTCACTGACATTTATTAATAGCTTAGGAAATTATTAACACATCATTAGGGAATCCTTGCTTTTTATAACCTGGCATTTTTGAAATCTCTATCAAGTTAGTGTTTATTGATTTATGATAATATAGATTAACCAAAGGTATGCTTTGGTACACCTTATTTTATTTATATTTTCATCAGCATAAAGCAAGTGTATTAAGGGAAAAAGGAAATAAGACACCTGTATAGGCACGGGGCAGAGAGCTGCCTGCTTTTTTATATTTCAAATGAAATATTTGGGCCTCCCTGGTGGCACAGGGGTTAAAGACAGCGCTATCAAGCTGTCCCCAGCCACAGCAACTCATTTGATCCCCAATCCCAGGAGGCCAAGGAGTTGACCCACATGGCACAGCAGACCTCTCCTGCCTCACCCGCTGCTCCCTTCAGCAGTGTATTTCAGTATATCTGCCTGTTCTGCTCCCCACTCCGGTGAATCCTCTCAATTTCTGCACCTCTGGCTTACACACATAGTTCTTGTGTGCATAAATAAATAAATCTTTAAAAAATAATTTATATTTATTTCTTATCCTATGGAGAACATAAAATTATTCCTGTAAGATGAAAAGACATTATCAATTGTTCATATATAAAGAAAGACTAAGTTTTAAAGATACCCTTTAAGTAACTTATATTTTTGTTTGTTTTTTTGCAGAAACAAATGACTGTACTTCTGACTCTTTCAGCATCAGGTAAGACTAAAACTTTTAAGTTAAGAATAGACAATCACGTTAAACTAAAACCAGAAATAACCCCTCACTGCAGGGGAAAAAAGAGACAAATCATGTCAGAAAAGTCGAATTTCAGATTTATAAGTGACTGCTGTGTTTTTCTACATGTGCAAAAGCTATTTGATGTTAAATTCATGCACTAAACTTTCATGTACTTGGAACAATGATTCTGAATTTTGAACTTCCACAAACTGAAGGAGTCTGGTGAAATTAACTTTTGTAATATCTGTGGTGGGGGGAAGGGATATAGAAAGCAAAATCATGGAAATGCCAGAAATTCTGTGTACCCTGTATTTATTCCCTCTTCTGGATCACTTAATATCCTACAAAAATCTCTCTTATCTGCTTGTGGAAGCATTTACAAATACCAACCCTGGAGGCAGGAAGCCTGCTCTGGGCCAGCCAGTGAGGACATACTGGAAGGTGCTTTTCAGATGAATGCTTTTAAAATTGCTTCTTTATGAGCTTGGCGACCTAATATTTCTCCGATTTCTTTAAAGTATCTGTTCACTCAGAGTTCTTTCTGAGTCTGAGAATTTTTCATTGCCTCTCTTCTGATGTCAAGGAGAATGTAGAAGCATTTCAGAGCTCTCTAAGGAGAAGGTTCTATGACAAAGCACCTCTTTTATGCAGAGTTTTTGTTCTCTTCTATGGTAATGATGAGCATGAAGATAAGTAGTTATTGAGCAGCTAATGTGTATTATATTCTGTTGGGAACTTCAAATACCTTGGCAAGCTTACTGCCAACCAATAACATCTCCATTAGGCTGAGAAGCAAACACCTAGATTGATTAGGTAGCCAAGAGTGGTTGGCTTATGCGTGAATTCAAGCTAATCTTGCAAGAAACACTGCCTTTTTCTATGTCTTATACTTTAATGGGTGACCATTTCTCTTTCTCAGTGTACTTCAGCAACATCAGAATCATAATTCTTCAGACTTCTTGAGACAGTCTCTGTTCTCTTCTCAGAGGAGAAAAATGGGGTCCTCTGAGGCATTGCTGGGGTCTCTCCATAACAGGGTGGTCCCTAAGAAAAGGGGAGGTTCCAGGTTCCCTGTTCCAGCCAAGGGAGGGTGCAGCTAAAGAGAGAAGGGGAGAAGAAGCTGGAGAGGAGACTGGGCAAGGAAGGATCCAGAAGGAGACCTGGAGGAGGCACGTGGAGAAAAGAGACATGTGAAGAAGTTGCACTTGCTTTTTGGTCCTGGACTGGTTGAAACAGATGTGGGGGAGAGACCCATGCGGAGGTGACAGTGGCAGCTCTTATCTTGATTTTGATTTTGCTCTTTTCCTTCCAGACTTGCCTGGCTGTTTGTGACCCTTTTCTATGTGTCCCCACCACAGGGGGCTTTAGACTTGTGGCAGGGTTTCAGGCCTCAGAGGCCCTTGCTTTGGGCCATTCCTGTTGGTCTGGGCATTTACCCACAAGGAGATGGGTAACTTCAGGTACTTGATTTCGAAACTCTACTCTTTTCCATGCTTCCCTTTATTGCACACTAATGGTATTAATGTTCCTTTCCATTGAAGGTCTTTGGGGATTTCAGGGTGCCCCTTTCTCTGTCCTGTAATATCTCCATAATTTCAAGCTCCTGCCTGCCAATGTAATATGCATGCCCTTTGTTAGAAGATGATTCTGTGGGAGCCTGATTAGTAGACATGATCGCTGCCTGGGACTCATTTGCTTGCTTTTAAAGAAATTCATTGTTGCCACTGGACCCATCGGTACCATAAGAGAGAGTGAGAATTTCTACCTAGGTTCTGTTGTTAATTCTTACTGTTTGTGAAAATTAAGCCCAATATAAAGCAAGATGCTTGAGATAAAATGAGGGGCAGAACAGTTCAAAATGGCAAATAATAAGATGGCAATAAGCATCTGAGATGAGTCAATCGATGCACCTGGAAACTAAACAGGGTCTGTAACAGGAATCAGACATTTTGAAAAAGAAAATTCAGACTTTCTGTTTCTTTAATTTCCATCGTCAACATGTTTATACATTTTCTTATAGTGATTCCATTTTTTAGTCTTCCTGAGCTGCACAATATTATGACAAATTTTTGTGTTTATTCATCTTGAGCTAGGATAGGCTGACAAATATTTCTTGATTCATTAAAAAAAACAACACACCAACAGCTGAGACAATACGTGATTGTATTCTGTCCTTTTTGTTATGAAGGGGATATAAAGCTCTCTGTCTTGTAATGAATAGATGAATGATAATGTGTCCTCAATGGGACACTGTTTCAACATCTATTGTATCTCGGTAACTAGGACTTTATTTGTGCCTCAGTCAGCTGGGTGATTAGCAGTGGGTGCCGGGGCAGGAACCATCTTGCCTGAGAACAGAGTTTAGAACTATGACACACCACACAGCATAGATGAAAAATACAGCAATTGACCTAAATGTAGTCATTTTTTCTCTTTGGAAATAGCCATTGAAATTTAAATCTCTCCATTCATTCCAATGTTCAGAGTTTTAAAATCCAAATCATATTGAAAATGTTTTATGTTTTTCCATAGTACACATAATTGATATTATGCATATAGAAGTATATATGCCTCTATGTTTATAATGTCTAGTTCATAGCAAATACAAATGGTCAACACACCGAACACGAGCTTTATGCTAGTCTTTGGACTGCTTTGTAGATATATCTTATTTAATCTTCATATTAACTCTCTGAAGTATGTGCTATTGTTATTCATTTTTCCTTGAATGGGAAAATGAGGTAGGTTAAAATGATGTATCCGGGTTCCTAGACTGATATGGGGATGAGTCTAAGATTAGGAACTACTAAGCCTGTTTTTAGAACCCACACACTTTATAAGTATAAATAGTTATACTTAAATTTCATTAAGACAATCTAGCTCTCACTGTGTGGTTAAGTCCAGTTCTCTGAAAGTCTGCTTTTCTCTTGCAAAAATGTTGGTGTTTAATTAGGCAAGAACTTTTTCTTCCTAAAGAGGATTAAGCCTGAAGTGGCTGCAGTATTGTATTTAACTAGGGAGCTTCTTATGCTCCAAACAACAATGGAATTATCTGTGAAAACAAGAAGAAAAAGACAGCAGAGAGAATCAGTCAGCTTAGTCTCACTGTTCTCTTTCTTGAAATTTATATCTGCAATTTAAAAATAAATAGTAAAGAACAAAAGTGAAAGAAATTTTTGACACCTTTTCCCTATGAGAAGCTGAATAATTCAAATTAGAAATAATGAGAGAAGAATTCTCTGGTAAAAAGATTTGCTAGTTATGAAGATGGGTCATCATCTAAGAATTGAGCCAAAGATTAAAAATAAAATCAAATCCTTGCTATGTACCTTTTTAATATCTGTATTTTACTGTATATTTCTTTATATCATTATATGATATATAGATATAAATTTATTAAGAAAACTGAAGCTTTTGACCAATTTTTCTATATTTCAATAAATATACTGTAGATCAAAATAATATATAAATATTATTACTTCTTGAATTGTTTTGATGATGCTCTTTTAGACTCACATCGTTTATTGTCTGTAGCATTTGAAAATTCTAAGAAATTTTAAAATTGAGCATCATCAAAACTTTCTTATACTCTAGTATTCTCTGGAAACTCAGCGACATATTTAGAGACGTCTGGAAATTCAGAAAGTAAGCTTGCACACATGAGCTAGACAGTCACAGGGTGATTCCATTTCACTTTCTCCATCTTCTAGAAATGTCCTTTCTAAATTGCCTGGAGGGCTGGAGTTCTGCATTTTCCTTTCTCAGTTTACTGTCAGTACTAGCAGCAGGAAAACTTAACAACTATGCTAATTACCCTGGAAGGATGGTTCTTGGCATTTCTAACTACTTAAATCACTGCATGGAGAGTGAGGAAAAATTCTTAGTCACTTCTTGGTGGTTTCAAGTTAATTGACTTTTAATGAGGTATCTGGCTCCAGCAGCTCTTTGATTTAGGTCAACTTTTGCATTGAGTTGAACAATTTTGCACAGCTGATTCAATGCCTAAAGGTGACTGTGTACTGTAAAGAAATGCATTTGAGAAGGTTTATCAGTGTGAGAGATATCCTGTATCATCTTTTAATCCATGACTACAGATAAAGATGCATGATAATTACTGACATAGGTAAATAACTTTATTTACAAGTGGAAATTATGTGGGGACACGCTTATTATTTGTCCTGATCATTTCCTCACCATGAAGAGTCAGTAACTTGGATAGAGATGTGAAATAGCACTACCCTCAATGTCCTCCCTCACCCCCCAATTTTTCTCTTTCTCTTTTCTCCTTTTCTTTCCTCTCCCTCTTCATTCTCTTTTTGGGTTAACATTATCTCAGACGGGCAAAGGACTGAGAGACATCTATCCATTCTATTCCTGTTTGTTACCAAATAAATGCTTAAGAAATTAAAAAAGTCTGATTTCATTAAACACAGGAAATAAAATATGTACTCAAGGCAGGAACAAATTAAAAATCAGTAAGGTGGTTACTAGTTCAGGCTATAGAACCCCAGTAGAATTTGCCTCAACTGTTAGCCTTTTTCCTTCATTTATAACAAGAACTTGGCTAGCCTGTTCCTCTCATGAAGAGTCAAGTCTCCTTATCTGAGAACTGGATTCATGTCAGTTGTCTGGGAATTTGACAGGTTTAATTCATAACTCTCCTCTCCCCACTTTCAAGGTCTGAGAACATGGAGGAATCATTACAAAGCGATGGCAAATGGGAGTCCAAGTTATCACCTGGGTTAACGATAAAGCTTACATCAGAGGACACAGCTTAGTGTCAGGGCCAAATGGATCTACTCAGTGAATCTCAGGATGCAACATAACCACCCTGTAGATGCCAGCCTGGACCTGCCAGGCAAAGATCCAAGATTAGACCAAAGGCGTGGAGGGGCGGCCTTTCCTGAGGCTAAGAGGTGGGAGCTGCCGATTTATTCTCCCAAAGTCCTTGTTCCAATCAGCCACTTCATTTTTTCTGATGAAACAGTGAGTCAGGAGAGCTCATACTGGGGGGACCTTTTGAAGCTGGAAATACCAGCCGCCCCCACTGTAGCAATCCCCCAGGTTTTAGGGATCTTAACCCATTGTGCTTAGGTATTGAGCTTCTTGGCAGCCAGAGAAATGCTTCTCTCAGAAGAGGAGAGCAGCTGTGATTGGGGTCTCCTGCCGTCATGGACTGTCCAGTACTGCCCCCCCCTTCCATTCCCCCAGACCCACAAGTGGGACATTCACATGGTGCTCTCAGCAGACTCTGACAAGGTCAGAATAGAATATTAAATAAAAGAATTCAAAGGCTGCATTTACCCAAGGCTGAACATGCATGCCCTGCTCTGTTTCTCATCTTGAACTATGCTCCAGCTGTATTATCCCGTGGGACATATCAGGACATTGAAAAAAGATTAAATGACCACCTTCTGATTCAATAATAAAATCCCTTCAATATTAAGATTCTAGAAAAGAATTCATTCAAATAGTACATCTCCTTGTAAGCAAAAGTTTGCCTCATTTGACAATGTTAGTGTAAAAAAGAACTAGATCCATCCCCATCAAATTCTCATCCCTTTGCCAACCAAAGATTAAACAAATCACATATTCTAAATACTGCCAGTCCTGCTTCTTATTCTGTTTAGACTTAACAAAAGGCCACTTGGTGCCAACATAGTTCATACTCAGCTGCCTCAACCTGTGCTTTTTACTACGGAATGGGTGATTCTTCGTCATTGTCTCATTCACTCCTCTTTTTCTGCAAAGTTCATGATC